>NC_056733.1:1815426961-1815504461 GCF_019279795.1 Protopterus annectens
CTGATATCTTTCCCCTTGGGATACAGAACTCCAGAGGAAGAATCAGTGGACCCTGACTCCCCAGTTGAAGATCGGGAACTATTTACGGGATGAGGGAACACTTTAAATGGGAAACTATTTACGGGATGAGGGAACACTTTAAATGGGAATCTTCAAAAAAGACTGAGGTACAAAGAAGATATTACAACCACATTCAAATTGAATCCCCCAGCCCATCTGCTGTTCCTCCTATCCTGCCTGCCTTTGTAGATGCCTTCTCATCAGCATCTCTTAACCCAGACTTCCCTCCTGCTCCACGCAGATCAGACAGACTTTACCAACTGCTTGACACTGCTAAGCATCTGCTTAAGTGCCCACCATCTGATCCAGCCACTATCTCAATCTCTGCAGACAAAGCCTCCAAGCTTCTACCTACTACCACCATTCTTCTTGCTGACAAAGACAGCAAAACTGTGGAAAGGCTGGGCAAAAAGATATATACTTAGTCTACCTTGGCCTTCAGAGTTACAAATTACCAAACTCGCACAGCCAAGTGTGCCTTGTCCCTCTTAGAATCTGCCACCAAACATCTGTCAGATAATCCAGACTCCCCTGACAAAGCATCACTGTCCTCTCTCCTGGCGCTCTGTTCACAGGTTACAAGACAGTGCAGTTATGATGCTGCTGAATCCTCTGCCAGGTCAGCAGCATCAGCATCTGCCTTACGCAGATACTCATGGTTTTGCCTACAGCCCCTGCCTAATTATTTCAGGGCAAACCTCATTGATGCTGTTTTGGACAGTGCTGCACTTTTTGGCTCTAAAGTAGCAGACCTTTTCAAATCTCTGCAGCAAAAAGGCAAAGAAATGCAGGGCCTTAAACATTTGCTGGTTTCTCCAATACCTAAGTTTCATAGAAACTATCCAGCAAAACGCAGTTTATTAGGAAGCACTCCTGTCTTGCCCCTCCTTCAAGGCCTTGTAAGCCCACAAGGCAACAAACTCCTCCAGCTAGAGCATCCCCTTACTCTAGCCAGAGAACTCGCTTTCAGGACAGGGCAACTAGCATCTGACTACCTGCCACCTTTGCTTTCTCCACCCCCCCCTCCTTCTGTGCCACTGTCAGCTCGCCTGTCTCGCTGCCTCCCTAGTTGGACCAATCCCACATCAGACAAGTGGGTCCTGCCCATACTACAAAACAGTTACTACATGTCCTGGTTCTCCCCAGTCATAGGCCGAGGGATCCCACGACAACCTTCATAGCAACTGCACCCCTTGCAACTGGTAGTGCAGACACTGTTAGCTCAGTGCACCGTAGAGAGAGTCCCCTCAACTGCTAAAGGAAGAGGATTCTACTCGAGGTTCTTCCTGGTCCCCAGGAAGGATGGACCCTGGAGACCTATTCTAGACCTCTCATATCTCAACCTTTTCCTAAAGGTCCCCTATCTTCAAAATGCTGACCCTGCCAGCCCTTTTCACACTCCTAATTCCACAAGGATTCCTGGTAACAGTAGATATAAAAGATGCTTACCTCCCCATCCCAATAAAACCCACCTACAGGAAATACCAGAGATTCTTGGTGGGTTCTTCTCACTTACGCTTTGGACTGTCCGCTGCACGCAGTCTCTTCACAAAATGCTTGGCACCAGTGGTTGCTTACTGCAGGACAAAGGGAATACAGATATTCCCTTACCTGGATGACATGTTGATCCAGGCTGCCAGCCAAGAAACCCTCGAAAGGCACATCCATTTTGTGGTGGCCCTCCTCCTTCTATCACTGGGATTCCAAATAAACTTCCCAAAATCTCATCTACAACCAACCCAAGACGCATTGTATTTCTCTGGTGCAGGATCAGCTCAGACCTCATGGAGGCATACCTACCCCCACCCAAAGTGAACTCATTGACAGAACATCATCTTCTGGTCCTTCACTCCACAGAGATGACTGCAATGTAGTGCCTCAAACTACTAGGCTACATGGTAGCTGCAATATCCATGCTTCCTGTAGCAAGACTGCACATGAGAGAATTACAATGGTACCTTCAGTCAGTCTGGAAGCAACACAACCACCCTCTGGAGCACATTGTGCTCCTTCTACCCAGCCTAAAAAAGGAAATACTATTATGGCTGACACAAGTGAAGCACAACCCAGGCCTTCCTCTCACCACCTCAGTCCACACAGGTCATGCACACAGATGCCTCAGACCTGGGTTGGGGGGCCATTCTCTGCCACCGAAGGGTGCAGGCCTTGTGGCCAAATCCCCACAACTTAGAAAACATCAATGCCAGGAAGATTAGGGCAATCCTTCTTGACCTTCAGGCATTTCTTCCTTTCCTACAGCAGGGACATCTTCAGATATACACAGACAGCACCACTGTAGTGTGGTACACCAACAAGCAGGGTGGGACCAAATCCTACCGGCTCTGCAGACTAGCCCTCTTGGTTTGGGAATGTGCCACCTCACAGAGAATCACTCTGCAGGCGACCTACATTCCTTCTCTCCACAACTCTCAGGCTGATTATTTGAGCAGAAACAGCACATACAACCACGAATGGATGCTTCGCAGAGATGTCTTCCTGGATCTGGTCCACAGGTTGGGATGTAGCTCAAATAGACCATTTTGCCTCCACCATCAAAAAGCAACTTCCTGCCTTTTTCAGCAGGACACCAGAACCCCAGGCACTGGCAACAGATGCCTTCTCAATTTCCTGGAAGGGGAAATATCTATATGCTTTCCCTCCCTTCCCACTCATTCAGGAGATCCTGCTGAAAATACAGCAGGACAACAAAAATCTTGTTGGTGACACCCTACTGGCCCAGACAGCACTGGTTCCCCTTACTCCTACATTTCTCCAAGGGCAGTCACAACAAGTTACTCCCCCCCCCCCCCAGAGTGGACCTTCTCACACAGCACAAGTGGTCACTAATTCATCCACAGTAGCATCCTTCTATACCTAACCCTGTGGCTGATAGGATTCTGATCTTCTTCAGACACCTTTACAATGAGGATGGTGCTTAATGTCCTGCAGGAGGCCAGGAAACCAAATACAAGAAAATCATACCTTTCAAAGTGGAAATGATTCACTATTTGGTATCGTATATACAGCAGCTGGATCCACTTCTTATTGAATCCCCTCTAGTGCTGTCTTATCTGTGTGAACTACTACAGACTGGGATTGGCTTACTCATCCATCAAAGCTATTGTATCTATTTCTGCATCCCTGCCTCTGGATCCCCCATTAGCATCAAGACTTCCAAGCTCTTCCTTAAAGGGGTACTTCACCTCAGACCCCTCAGTAACCCTCTCCCCTGTCTTGGGACCTAACTATGTGCTCGAGAAGCTTATGCTCCACCCTTCAAGCCAATAGGTAAACCTTCCCTAAAGCGTTGTACTTGGAAAAACTGTTCTGTTAGTGGCCCTGACAACAGCCAGAAGAGTATCAGAACTCCAAGCCCTTATGGCTATTCCTCCTTTCCTCGTATTCCACAAGGACAGTTACCCTCAGGGTAAACCTGTCGTTCATGCCCAAGGTAGTGAATGACCTGTCCCTCAAGCAGGCCATACACTTACCTGTCTTTTTCCCAAACCCACAAGGGGACAGTGAGAGAGTGCTACATTCCCTAGATGTACACAGACAAATCAGGTTCTAGCTGCACAACGCCAAGTCGGTCAGACAGGCTGACCAGCTTTTCATCTCCTTCCACCCTAGAGCCCTGGGGAAGGCGGTGTCCAAACAGATTATTTGTACTTAGATCTTCAAGGCCATCACCTTCTGCTACCAATTCCATGGTAAGTCTCTGTAGGGTACAGTTAAAGCACATTCCACAAGAGCCATGGCCTCTACAGATGCCTTCTTTAAGGGCCTGGATACCCCTACTATCCTGGAGGCTGTTGTTTGGTCTTCTGTTCACACCTTCACCAAACACTATAAACTTGACCACATCTGCAGATCCAGGGCGGGGTTTTCCAGGGCTATCCTTCTTGGATTCTCTGGGTTTGCCTCTAGGCCACCACCCCAATCTCCATGAGCTTTGGCACTCGCCCATATGCAGAATACTACAACATGGGAATAGAAGGACATAGAAAAGTTGTGTTAAATCTTACCATAACCATAGATGTCCTTGTCTTCCATGTTGCAGTATTCCTTTGCACCACCTTCTCCTCCTTTCAGCTAATAACTTCACTATCTGGATGGCTATGAATTGGTATTGCCCTTATTAGTACTGGCTCTGACTGGGGCCTTCAGTTCCGAGGGCTGTTGCATGCTGACGTCACCTTTATGGCCCATGTTCACTCAACCATGTTAGACGTCGCACACACCTTGGAGGAACTGAAAGCTTTTGAATTCTGGCCGTACGTACGCAAGACTAGAGGAGTAAACCCATATGCAGAATACTGCAACGTGGAAGAGAAGGACATCTACAGTTGTTATAAGATTTTACAAAACATTTCTTTCTCAAGCTGTGGTTAGAGAACATCAAGTGGGTCCACTAGGTCTTGTTTTAGATTGTGAGCAACCTGTGATAGTCTGGTCCCACTGAAGCCATGTTTTTGGCTTTGGCAAGTGCAGAGATGACCTGTTCTCTAGAGATGCTAGGCAGAGGGCTGATGTCAGTTATGCTTTGGGATATGGTAAGAGGAGATGGAGGGGTGAAGTTTGTGCTGAGTCTTGTCAGCAGGATGGTGATATCTTCTGGTGTAGTATGAGTGATCCCATCTGCAACCAGTTTGGCACATAGCTGAGCATTCCCTTTTAGACTTCAAATGTTGTTAAATAATGCCTTATGGTTATCCTTGGCTAGGGATGCAATTTTAGTTTCATAATTTGCTTTAGAAAACTTTACAAGATTTCTGATTTTCTTGTTTAGGCTTTGGAAGGAACTCTTCCTCTATAGAGCAATATCCCTTTTGCTTTTGGACAACAGTTTCTTCTTGTCATATAATCTGTTTGCACTTGAAGTCCACCATGGTGGCTTGTTTTTACGGGAAGACTTGGTTTTGGTCAGGTACAGCAGCCAGAGTTTATGCAGTTATGCAAGTGTTTCTACAGACCATTTGCATATACTTAGTTATCATTGGTCTCTGTGATTGTGGGTGGTCTTAAGCTTATACCATCGCTTAGTACAGTGTAGTTAGCTTTGAAGTTTTTTTTATAATTTCTGTTCCTGTAAGGGTGTCAGTTCCAGTAGTTAGTTCACTCGAGACTGATTTGTGGTCTGACTTAACCAGGGAGGGCAGGCATCATGCATGAGGAAATGGTGTGTGTCATGTTGTTGAGTACTATGTCCAGAAAATTAGAGCCCCTAATGGGGGTGCAGACTCTCTGTTCTAGAGCATTTGAGTTAGTCTAGGAACTTCTGGGCGTGAGTGTTTTTGCTCGTATATGTCCCCCAGTCTGTGCCAGGATAGTTGAAATCTCCCATGACTAAAGTGTTGGGCTGTATGGTGAGGGAGTGTGGGTGGTATGCATTTGGGAGGTCTCTTCTTTTTGGTAGACTTTGAGAGTACCTCCACATTCGTGGGTTTATGTTGTGACCTTATTTTGTGTGTGAGGTGAGGTTTGCGTGAGAGGTGAAGCATATGTGCTGCCAACATGTTTGTCTGTTTTGTTTTTACATGAGAAAATCAAGTCCAGTTTCACAGTGCATTTGTATTTCTCACATAGGGTGTTTGTTTTAGGAGTAAATGTTTCAGTAAACATGAAACAATTGCTACATTGCTTCAAGATGCCCACCTCGATCAAGCTGGCAGAAGAAATGATTGGAAACTGCGTGGACATTGTGGCAGGGTTTTTCTGAATGTGGTATTTGGGAAGGAAGTGGGCTTGCTGGACTTGGTGACAAACAGCAAACACGAAGCAGCAATTCAATTAAATACAGTTAAAGTGCAGTGCTGGTTTAAAATATACTTATTTTTCAGGGTTTTTTGTTTGTTTTTTTTTTTCATTGGATGCCTTGGATTTCCATGCAGATGTTCTCCAGATCTGTGGCTGAAGTTGCCAAATGTTGGGCAGCTCCTGTAAACTGAGAGCAAACCTGCAGAAATGTGAGGCTTATATACAGAGAAATTTAAAAAGGTTTAGCACAACTACCAATGGAAAAGCCACAAACTGAGGCCCTCTTTAATGTAAGATGGATGGTCTAAGTGCAGTGATACCAAACTGTCTAGTTTCAGCAGGTCAGAATCTTGCCTATACTATGTAAGGCAAGGAAATACAGTTTCTAAATGGGAAGAAGTAAAAGGGAGTCACTTACTACTAGATGACCTGCAGTGGTACCACCCAACAAGCTGGCAGCTCTTCGAGCAGCTGTGAACAGTGGGAGATTATGGAGAGCGTTTCCTACTAAACTGAAGAGGTTTACTTGTATGCAATCATGGGGAACTTCATTTGTGTAATGTGCAAATGCAAAGCTCTTATACAAGCAGGATGAAAAACTTTTTTAAAGTTAAACCTTCAGGTCAATCAGATAAAAACACAATAAACTGTCGACCAGTAGTTCTCACCTTGGATGGGTTAAATTTAGCTCTCTGCTCCCACTATAGTGGAAAAGCACCCCCCCCCCCCCCCCCCCCAGTGTAAAACAAACTTGCTTTGAGCTTAAGTGCAGTAACACCTGCTTTAAAACAAAAGTAAGAATTCTTGGAAATAAGTTCACTAGCCTTGAGAAGTGCTCCCAGCACACACAACCTGTGCAAAATGTAGAAATATTTTGGTACACTCGCTCAGAACAGCCAGATTAAGCATCCACAGAGAAGTCGCAATTTAAGACAACCCGGACCATTCTTTCCAATCTGCTCCGTCAGTTCTGCCTCCCAAATTGTGCAAAAGTTGGACCTAACTACCTTAGATCAGACAACTACAAAATCTAGGTCTCTCCTGATCTGAACTCCCCCCACTCCTACAGATTCTAGTTACTTCATGCCTGTCTTCACCTTTCTCGGAGGGATCTTCCTCATAGGCATTCCAGACCTCCATCCTCCACGTAATCTCTTAGATCTTCCAAAATCTTATCAGAAGCTGATGTGGATAGGATGATTTCTCAGAGCGCAGATCCAGATGGGTACTATTTGCTCCAACTGCTACCAAATCCGTATGCCATACTTTGTTCACCTCCCCCCTTGGTTATCTCATCCTCCAGTGTGACGCATTGTTTCGGAGCCCTCAGATCTAAGACCTCTGAGGTGTGTACTCATCAGATCCGAGCCGAAGCGCCGGGTCTGGCTTTGGCGGTGGACAATTTGGATCTGACTCCCTCCATAGATGGAGTGCTGATGGTTTGGGAACGATCATCTCTTTCTGTTTCCCATAGTCATTTTGCCTTTTGAGGCTGTGCATCGGGCTTTATTATTGTGTAGAGAAGAGACATCACTGCCCCTTTGGGTCAGACAATTTTGTGTACGCCAGTTGTCTGCTCTGAACCTTTTCCATCCATTCCATTGGGACAGCCAGTTTGATCTAGTCTTCAGTGTGTCCCTCAGGACATTGTCTCGTCTGATACGTCCTCAGAACACTCCGGTGTGGAAGTCCCTCAGAATAGAACGTATAAGAGGAGACACCTATATTCCACTCAGGAATCCCTCACGGAGGACCCCAATTTTCTTGAAGGGAAGGGGGTCTCTTAGATCTCCACATGAAGACCTCTCCTTTGGGGACATCCTCTAGCTGCTGAAACAACCCCCTCCCAGGAGGAATCTGTGTTCCTGGAGGCTTTCGGATCTGGTCTGTCTACTAACTGGATGACTCCTGCAGCCAATGAGCTTTTTTTATATCTATCCCTGTCACTGGGCTTGGCAGCTGAATACTGTAGAGCTGATCCCAAAATCTCCTGACAAAATTCTGCCCCTCCCATGGACCTTGTTGGAGCAAGGGAGTCCCGGTCGATGTCATGGTTGTGGCGGTAGCCACGAAGAAAGAATTAGCAGAAGAGAGTTTCTGTCCATCCCCCTAACAAAGTCAAGGGACAGATTTGCTAAGTGAGTATATGCTTCAGCAACTTTTGCACTTGGGTCACTAAATTATGTGGCACATTTTACATGGTTCCAAAGAGATTTGACCAAAAAGCTTTACAAATCTTTTTCTGGGTCTGTCTGCTGAAGACCAAAATAGAATCTCCTCAGAACTGGTCACCATCCAGTCTTGTTTCTGATGTGTCCATGAGGTTGCTTTCCAATACAGCAGAAGATACCTCACGGGCGTCAGGTTTAGGCTTAGCCATTAGAAGATGTGCCTGGATACGGCTATGTGATTTTTGTTAAGCCCTTTAAGTCTTTGTTCATTAATGCACCTTTTGAAAGGTCTTCATCGTTCGTTCCCAAGGTAAGACATGCTGTTCAGATGTGAGCAAGAGGGAAAGACCCTGTCTGCCATAGACGTACATCTTTCAACCAACAAAGACCTTTCTCAAGAAATCAGTGAGAAGGTAGAAAAATGTGGATGTTACGTTGTCCCTATCTCGCCTTCCTTCTTGTTGGTTAGGTTCAGAGCCGATCCTCTGCTCCTATTCGGCTGTATTCTAAAGCTCGAAAGCTTTCACTAGCTTGAGGCTAGACCCTATCCCATCATGCCTAGCATTAGTTACCCAGGTCTCGTTTGCTGCTTGAAGCTTCGGAATTGCTGGATACTGGCTCTGGCTAAGTTTTTGATTTTTTTTTTGTTTATATTCTGTACTAAAATCTTAATATTTTTCAGGAAATCTTTCTGTAGATTTGTAGTAGTTTAGGATTCTTATCTCCGTTTTTGGTTGTTGTTTAGGCTTTGTTTTTTCCTGCAGGCCTATCCCCCCTTTTGAATCTTTTTTTCTTAGTGGATTTCCCCCTTGCTGTTGGCCCATTTTCAGTTAGAGAGCTTCCCCTTATTCCCTCCTTCTCCCTTTCTGCTAAGGAGTTAGCTGTTTAAATTAGAGACCGTCCCCTGTTGAGGGAGTTGTCGTTTAACTTTGAGGCTCTCCCCCTTCCGTTACCTTCCGTTCCTTGTTGGAAAAAAAAAAGATATAGTGTTGTGGTTATTGTAGAGTTGTAGATTTCCTTTTTCTTGATATCTATAACTTTAGTACATTATAACTAGTGTATTGTGCTTATTGCTGTTCGGCTTTTAATAATGTTCAGAGAAGCACCCAAAGAATATAAACTTTCTGGATTCAAGAAGTGTGACTCGTGCTCCCAAAAAAAATGTCCCTGACTGACAGACATACGAGTTGTTCATTGCCTGGGAGCCATGCATCTGCAGGACTCGTGTTCCATTTGTCATGCTTTCAGCGCCAGAGTCCTGCAGGAGTGCAAAAACAAGCTTATACTGAGAGGCTTACTGAAAGGGCCCTTTGATACTCCATTGGAAGGGAATCAGGCAGGTAAACCGAGAAAATCCTCCAAACCGACATCTCCATCCATTCTGACCTCAGAGCCATCGAGACAGAGAGAAATCTTCCAGTTTGGATCCTAAACCTCTGGGGTCCGACAAGACCTTATCTCCTGCATTTCCATCAGTGTCCTTGGAACCGCCTAGGAGTCACAAAAGGACTAGGTCTCCTCCTTTGGAACCGGTGCAGTCCGGTCCACAGTCACTGCTTCTACAGTCTGTGGCAGGCAGTCACCGATCGTCCACCCACTCCTCTCGACCGTCCAGGAACCTTTCAGGCAATGATGTGGAGAGGGTGGTGAAGAGGCTTCTCAAGACACTGTCTCTTGACAAAATCTTATTGAGCCCAGCCCGTATGGATGTGGAGCCGACTACTCTACTCACTAGATCATCTATTCCTCCTTTTACTCACCTGAGCTCAGAGCCGGAGTTCATGGAAGTCATTATTGTGGAACCATCTGTTCCGACATCCGCTCCGATCTCCTTGATGCCTCCTATCAAGGGATTTGGGAGCAGACACTCCCTCGACTGCTCCGGGGGATGGAGCGGCATTGGACCCTTGTCTGACCCCACTCTCCTTCTTGGAGCTTCGGCGCAGGTGAGCTTTGCTCCCACATCAGCCTCGGAACCCTCTGTGTCGTAGAGGTCGCTCAACTCTTCTGAGCCGGGGACCCTCTCGGGCTGGGAACATGGTGACTTCGAGGTGATGAGTGTGCTGTCCTCTAAGACACTCCTCCTCCCTCTGTTTCAGCTACTCCGTCCCCTACGGAGCCTGTCTTCCCTCTCACCACCTCTCCATTCTAACCGTAAGGAACCAATGCCCTAGGACGCCCCATTGGACAACCCCCACCCCTTCCAAAACCTTCCCAGAGCATCTCCTTGAGGAGGTCTCTCGGAAGAGGACATGTAAGAGAAAGTATGTGTACTCCCCTGAGTCTCTGATGTCGGACACAGACTTGGAAGGGGGACCGTGGGGGCCCTTCTGAGTCCTCAGAGGGTGTCTCATTCTCGCACATCCTGGAAATCCTCAAGCAGAGGGGTGGCTGGAAGTCCCTTTCCACTTCTGAAGATGTCAGTGTACCTGGATGCATTAGATTCTCGACCCTCCATCTTTTGGGTGTCTCCGCCTTTTGACCCTGCTGCTAGGGGTAGTCAATCAAAAGGCATGGAGCTCTCTGAAATCGATGGAACCAGTTCCGCTGAGGCCCAATAAGTTCATAACGGCACCACATGACAAAACTTTCTTAACCAATGGCGCCAGTTGATGCTATGGTGGTAGCGGCAGCCACTAATAAGGAATTAGCAGAGACTTCTACATCTGTCCATCCGCTGAAGAGAGAGTCCCATACGATGGACAGATATGGGAAGCACATCTTTTCTTCAGCGGCCTTTACTCTCAGGTCACTGCATTATCTATCCCATTTCACCTGTTTTCAGAGGGATCTCCTGAAAGAACTAGGAGATATCCTACAGCCATGGGAGCTGCAAATAAAACTGCTCAGCTTGCAACTGTATCTTCAGTAGTTAATTCCTTCATGCGGCTTATCTCCTATGCAGCCAATGGAGTGAGCAGGGCTGCAGGCACAGTGGTCGCCTTATGGAGACATTTCTGGATGCGCCTATGTCAATTTGCAGAGCCATTTAAGTCCTCCTTTACTAACTCCCCTTTTGCTGGCTCATCGTTCGGGCCGAAGGTAAAAGAGACTCTTAACTAGGTGTGAACAGGATGGCAAGAGTCTCTCTGCCGTGGGAGTACATTTTTCCAAGCCTTTTAGACGTTACCCTAAAGGTCAAATAGGCGGACAAATGTGGTTCCGGAAATACCAGGGAGCTTCACCTGCTGCACATGGTGAATTTTCCCCCGGGGCAGAGAGGGTCTGCAGAGTCAGGGTGACAGATACGTTCTCTGTTAGGCCCTTCCAGCACTCCTGAAAGGGGGCCCACCTGTCCATCTCTGGAGGCAGTTGGGGGACGATTCACTGTACCCAGAAGCCTGGCAAAATATCAAAAATGACACATGGGTATAGTCGATAATATCTAGGGGATACAGTATTCCTCTTTCCATACCACCTCTTCCCAAAAAAGATCCATCCCAGATGTGCCATCCAGTCTAAGGGAACAAGCAACTCGAAGTTCAAAAGTTGCTAAGAAAGAGTCATCCAAGAAGTCCCCGCAGACCAAATCTGGTCTAGAACTTACTCAAGGTTCTTTTTAGTACCAAAGAAAACAGGGGACTGGAGGCCCATTTCGAGCTCAGCAGACACAAGTTTGTCAAAAAGACAAAGTTCCGGATGGTGACACTGCAGTCCATACTTCCCTTTTGGATGTGCTCCATCGATCTCCAGGATGCGTACTACCCTATCAAGATGGACAGGCGATCCAGGAGATTTCTATGCTTCCGGCTGGGAGCCAGTCACTACCAGTTCAGAGCTCTGCCCTTTGATCTCACCACAGCCCCAGAGTGTTCACCAAATACATGGCAGTAATCACAGCTCATCTGACACAGGATTCCGGGTGTTTCCATATCTGGACTGGCTCCACACCACCACCGAGCATCAACTAACAAGAGACAAAGGACACCACAGTCCGCCTCTGCTGTCAGCTAGGCATCACTATAAACTATGAAAAGTCTGCCTTGTTGCCCTGTTAATATATTACATTTATAGAAGCAGATCTAGACACCAAAGACATGGTAGCAAAATTGCCTCAGGTGAGGGTGTTACCATTCAACACCAAGTTGAAACTCTAATCGGGAGGAAAAAGACTCAAGATTTGTTCTGAAAGTCCTGGGCTGAATGGCGGCAGCAATAACACTAGTTACCTTGGTGTGCTTCCACATGAAGTTATTGCAGTGGCTCCTGTTTGCTCAATGGCCTATGCAAGATCTACCCATGTCCCAAGAAATTCTCATCATGGAGACCTGCAAGAAGGACCTAAAATGGTGGCTTCAGTCCACCAAGCTGATGATAGGCAGACCATTCGTCCTCCCCCAACTCGTGGCCACAGGGACCACGGACGCTTCCCAGATAGGGTTGGGGGGGCATCATCTGGGACAGACTGTTCATGGAACTTGGCAACAACACAAGTACCATTTGCAGATAAAACTCCTCTAGATGAGAGCAGTGCTCCTGGCGTTGCAAGCACTTCACAGCTCTCTCCCCATGGGGACAATTGCAATTCAGATGGACAATATGTCAGTGGTATGGTACATCAACAAGCAAGGCAGAACCAGATCCTACCCCTTATGTCGAGAGGCCCTAAGAGTATGGCAATGGGCGATGTCCTCCCAACACTTTCTGATCCCGACGCACATCCTGGGGGAATCCACCGTGATAGCAGATAAGCTAAGCAGGGCTATACTTATGCCTCACTTGTGGTCCCTGGAACAGGACATTGTGAACCAGATTTTTCACAAGTGGGGCCAGCCTTGCTGTGATCTTTTTGCCACATCCAAAAATGCCAAATGCAGCAGCTATTTTGTCCTAGTCCCCCCACTGGGACAATCACCCAGGGATGCACTTGTTCACGATTCGGCCCCGGGACTTCTATATGCCTTTCCCCAGTTCCCTCTGATTCCCAAGGTTCTCCAGAAAGCAAAATCAGTGGGTTGCAAGCTAATCTTCATTGCCCCCTACTGGCCTCGTCAAATCTGGGTCCCGTTTCTATGGGCCCCATCTTCTGGAGGAGCTTTGGATCCTGGACTCTGCTCCGGATCTGCTGATGCATCAGTTGGGCACACTCCATCCTTCCTTACAGACCCTCAAGCTGATAACTTGGTTTCTCCACTTCCCAGCTTAGCTAGGCCTCCTGACATCTCCACAGCAGTACAACATATTCTAATTTCCTCTCTCAAATCCTCTACGAAAAAACTGCATACTAGAAAATGGAAACTGTTCTCTTGTTGGGCTGTCAAAAATATTGATTCTTTTACTGCTCCCATTTGAAAGATCCTAGAATTCCTCGCTGAAACTTTTAACAAAGGCAACTGTCAGAGTTCAGTTGGCTGCTATTTCCAACTTTCATGTGGGAGAAATGGGTTCCATTGTTATGTCCCACAGGCTATGCAAAGCTTTTCTGAGGGGTACTATCCTTTTGAGACCCCCAATAAGAGGACCACTTCCTGCTTGTGATCTAAGTTTAGTCCTAGCTGCCTTGATTCTCCTCCGTTCGAACCGGTTAGATGTTCTCTGTGTTTCCCTGTTGCAGTCCATCACACTTGGGTTATCTGCCTGCAGGTAGCCCTCAGTCTGCCTGAATACCAGTCTTGGGATTTCTGTGTTGGATGCTGTCACCTCTTCCATGATGTCAGGTCGTCAGGGGTTTAAAACATGCAGCTGATGCCCATTACATCAGCTTTTCTTGCCGCTCTGGAGCCCGAAGCAGAAGCAGTTTGCAAGTGCCGGTCGACCGCTACCTGAAATTTTAGTTTTTCGAGTTTCAAACCTGAAGTCTTCTAAAGCAAAGTACCCTGTTGGGGATTCTTTTTTCTTGCTCTGACCGATGTCAGAAAAAGTTTACAATTGTCTTGCCTGTGGAAAGCAAATACCTCACAGAGATTTTCATTCTTCGTTGAAGGTTGTACATTAGGCCCGGCAAGCCAGCACGTAAAACTCTACTGCCAATCATTAGCGGACCGGAGTTCCGCTGTGCCGACCCCTAACCGGGAAAAGCCGAAACACACACACACACACACACACTGTCACCTGTTTAGGCCCAGACCACGACGTCCCTCGCTGTCGGTTTTGCGCCTTGTTTAATGCCCAAACTATTTGTCATCGGGCTATCTTTGTTGCTAAAGTCTTTCTCTCTCATTCTCAGTATTCTGAAATGGCTTCGGTAAGCCATCCGACCACTGATCTTCCTAAAAAACGTAAGGATAAAGACGGCGACAGACCGCATAGGTCCAAAACTACCTATGAGGTTTCCGTTAAGCTAGTCACCAGTCCGCCGGTACTCAGTGAGGTGCTTTCGCAGCCCCTGGTACCCGCTTCTACAGGTTCACAGGCCTCTGCTGAGACCCATTCAGAGTCCGCCGCAAGATGCTTCTTCAATTATGGAACCTGTTAATGTCTCTACCTTGGATGGGTCCGGAGCTGCTGTGCAGGCACCGGCTTCTGAGGGTATATTCGACCTTCCGATATTCGTATTAAACCGACTACTTCGTTTCAGACTAAAATTAGTGAGTTTTTCAGGCCCAGATTTCACACTACTCCTAGAAAACCGACGGCCAAAGGGCATGCTCAAAGCTCCCATGCCACAGAAACAAATGCTTAGAATGGCTGAACACCTTATAGCTCTAATTAGGGGAATCCAGCCTTTCCTCTCTAAAAGACAATTGATTTCCCTTCTGATTCAACAGACCAGGAGGTCCGATGACACTGATCCCTCTGATTACCAGGGCATACCCTTATCTACCTAGGAGGATTCAAATGCAGAGGATTCCATTCCCTCTGCCTCCCCTCCAGAGGACTTTTCTTTTGGTGAAACCTTGCATACCTTAAGAGAGCATTTCCACTGTGAATGCCAGGACTACCCACAGTCCAAAAAGAGATTCAGAGAATTTTTAGACTTGCCTCAGCACAGGCCTCTAGGTTTACCCCCTGTCCTGGATATTGTAGATGATTTCATGGAATCCATTCTTAGTCCTGATACTTTACCACCAGCTCCTAGAAAGCCTGACCGGTACTACTGGGTACCTAACTGACAAATTTCTCTCTAAGAATTCCACTGCGGATCCAGAGACCATTTCCAAGGGACCTAAAGGTATTAAGGCTACTACAGCTAAAAATCCTATCCCTTCAGACAGGGATTCACGGGCTTTGGACAGTTGGGGCAAGAATGTATATACCTCTGCAACTCTTGCCATCAGGGCTTTAAATTGCCAGTTTCACATGTTGAAGTACCAGCAGCATATTATGGAACTAATTAAACAAAAAATGTTGTTGCATCCAGATATTGCAGAAAATAGATTTACAAGAGTTAATGCCTTCTGCAAACCAAGTCAGTAAACATACTTTGCAGTGTAGTTTTGATGCCTTAGAAACATCTTGCAGGGCTGCTGTCACTGGGTCTGTACTGAGAAGGCATGCCTGGCTGAAGGAACAAATCCTGTCAGACCATGTCGAAGCAAAATGACTAGATGCTCCATTAAACCAGGAACATTTGTTTGGCACAAGAGCAGAACAGGTTCTTAAAAATATGGAGGAAAAAGCTAAATCTATCCAAACTGTTAAAGATTTCTTACAGGTACAGCCACCTAGATTCAGCAGGCATCGGTTTTCAAAAAACTGGTCTTTTCAAGTCCCTACCAGGTCTGCTCAGCCCAAACCCAGGGGCAACAGACCACCAAGGCTACTGTCTCAGGGTACACGGAGGTCTAAACAATGGAGTGCTTCCCCCCTCAAAAACAGGGAGTGGTAAGCCACCCCCTTATGGAAAAAAAAAAATCACTAACTTGTCTCATCCTTCCTAGCCATGCCCAAGTACTTGCACCCCTAGGAGGAAAACTCGTCCTGCATGCAAAAAACAAGATGTCCATTACCCATGACCGATGGGTCCTAAGTATTGTATCCTAGGGATACAGATTCTACTTCCACTCACTGCCAACCACAAGTGAGCTGCCAGACCTTCCTCCAAAACCAGTGGGCAGTGGCTCAAAAGCAAGTACTTTCTCTTCTCAGTATCAGGTCTATTCAACCTGTTCCAATAGAGCAGAGAGGACAAGGTTTCTACTCCAGTTTTTTTCTGGTGCCCAGAAAAGAGGGCTCTTGGTGCCCTATCCTGGACCTGTCCATTCTCAACACCTTCCTGGTGGCCCCAAAATTCAAAATGCTTACACTACAACAGCTGCTTTCTATGCTAGCCAAGGACTTCTGGCTAGTCACCCTAGACCTAAAAGAAGCTTATCTGCACATCCCCATAAGGGAATTTTGCAGGAAATATCTACGTGTCAGGGCAGGCTCTATGCGCTATCTGTTCTCTGCACTTCCCTTTGGCTTATCTACTGCTCCCAGGGTATTCAGAAAGTGCCTGGCTCCAGCCATTGCATAACTGCAGGCAGAGAAATATTCAGATTCATACTTGGATGATTGCGTGATTCAGGCGGACAGTCAGGAATTACTACTTCAGCACCTGGCATTTGTAAAGAGACTTAACTTCTCTGGAGTACACCATCAAGGAAAAGAAATCACATCTGGTGCCCAGCCAAAAGATTGTATTCCAGGGAGCAAGCATGAACACAACTTCCCAGATGGCATTCCTTACTCCAGAAAAGCAGGTTTATCTGACAAACTACTTCAAACTAATGGGCAGCAGAACTCAGCTATCTGAAAGAAAAATACTGCAAGCCCTAGGGTTCATGGCCTCATGCATTCTACTAATTCCATATGCAAGACTGCATATGAAGAAACTTCAGTGGTACTTAAGTCTCTGGTGCCAACATTCTCAGGACCTGGAAACAATTATTCCTTGTCTAAGGGCAGAGTTCCTTTGGTGGGCAGAGGCTTGCAGCCACAACAAGGGACTCCCTTTCACTCAATCCCTCGCCGCCCAAACCCTGACAATGGATGCATCAGACTATGCATGGGGAGCTCACATGGCTGGCAAATGCATTCAAGGCAAATGTAGCCCAGGATAAATTCACCTACATATCAAAAAGAAATGTTAGCTATAAACAAGCAGGGGGGGAACTCATTCCTACCCACTCTGCAGGTTAGCCATGGCCCTGTGGAACACAGCCTTGAGCAACCAAGTGCACCTGGAACCTCAGTTCCTGCCAGGCAAACAAAATTCATTGGCAGACAACTTGAGTAGAAATCTACTGGACCCACACAAGTGGAAACTGGAACCCAGCTCATTCAAACTTCTAACCCACAGGTGGGGGACACCAGAGGTGGACGTCTTTGACTCCCCCCAAAACCATCAATTGAGCAAATTTTGCACCAGAAATCCCCACAGCCAAGCATGGAAAGTGGATGGCCCTATCCTTTACATGGGAAAACCTTCTGCCTTTCCCCCTCTGCCCCTCCTCTCAAAAGTACTACTCAAGATCAAACAGGGCAAACCAAGGACAATCCTTATTGCACTGGACTGGCCCTGCCAGCACTGGTACCCACTCCTACGCAGTCTGGGAGCAGTGCCACCCTGAGACCTACATCAGACCCTCACCCTGCTGTCCCAGCAGGAGGGACAAATTTTGCATCCTCAGCTGCAAACCCTGAACCTTTCAGTCTGGCTTATTCCCTGAATACACCCCCAGCAACCCTCAGCAAACAGGTGCTGGACGTCATCCTTGAGGCCAGAAGGCCTAGTAATAGGAAGATACTTTTCTTGGAGCCAGTCTCAAGGAAAGGACACAGCCGTGTCCACCTAAATACTAGATTACCTAGCAGAGCTGCTCCACAAAGGCCTATCCTTCTCTTCTATTAAGATACATGCCTTGGCCAACTTGGCTCATTATAATACGAGCCCACCTCTCTTTTCTCACCCTCTGGTCAAACAGTTCCTGAGAGGAGTTAACAATTTAAGACCCCCGAGGAGAGTTCCCACCCCTGCCTGGGACCTTCTCTTTGTACTAGAGAAGCTCACGCTTTTCCCCCTTTTGAGCCTGTTGCTACAGTACAGTTAAAATTCCTCTCTCGGAAAACCGCCTTACTTCTAGCCATCACTTCAGCAAGAAAAGTGTCTGAGTTGCTGGTTGTGGAACCCTTCATTATTTTCCATGCTGACAGAGTTTCCCTCAGGACTAACCCATTATTTATGCCCAAAGTGGTATCCAGTGTGGGTCTAAACCAGTCCATCCATTTACCAACCTTTTTCCCTAATCCTCAGAATAAAGGGGAAAGGATCCTGCACTCTTTGGACGTACACAGAAAACTTGGGTTCTACCTTGACAGGACTAAGCCTTTCAGAAAATCTGACCAGCTGCTAGTCAACTTTTGTTACAGGGGCAGAGGGCAAGGCCATTTCAAAGCAAACCATTTCCAAATGGATAGCACACTGCATTTATTTCTGCTACAAACACCATGGAAAAACCTACCCCAGAGGGGATCAGAACTCATTCCACTAGGACTACCTCAACCTCTACAGCATTTCTCAGGAGAGTCCCTACCAGGGGCATCCCGGAAGCTGCAACCTGGAGTTCTGTACACACCTTCACCAAGCATTACCACTTACCTGACTTTTCTAAATCCAGAACTGGATTTGCCACAGCAGTCTTACAAGGCCTGCTTAGCCACCCCTACTATTACTTGACTGCCTCCACCCTTCCTCAACTTTGAGAATCAACTCAAGTGTGATGACTGCAACAGTAAAACACAAAGAACATAGTACAGTTGTGTACACTTACCATAAATGTAGATGTCCGAGCGTATTCACTGTTGCAGTCCTAGTTACCCTCCCTGCAGCCTCCTTGACTCTTCTATGCTTTCTACCTATTCTCTTTTTGGCCATATCTTATGGCTATGGTATTTACTTTTTACTGGAGGTGTTCCACACCATGTAATTTCTTCCTGTTTTGTGGGCTCCTGACATCTGGGAAAAGAAAAACTGATGTAATGGTGTCGGCTGCATGTTTTATACCCGTGACGACCTGACATCATGGAAGAGGTGACAGAATCCGAAACAGAAATCCCAAGATTCTGGTATTCGGGCCGATTGAGGGCAGGTAGCAGGCAGATAACCTAAGTGTGACGACTGTAACAGTGAATACAATCTAACCTTTACATTTATGGTAAGTGTACACAACTGTACTTTCTTGTGCTGTAAGATTTCTGACTTGGAAAACAATTTTCTTGATTGCCATTACCTCAGCTAGGAGGTTATCAGAATTACAAGCTCTTTCCATTCATCCCCCTTATTTAATTTTTCACAAAGATAGGGTTTCTGTCAGAACTAACCCCTCCTTTCTACCAAAAGTTTGCTCAGAGTTCAGTCTGAATCAGTCGATAGAAGTACCAGTGTTCTTTCCGAACCATGGCAACAAGGCAGAGTAAAACTCCACCAACTGGATGTTCATAGACAATTACATTTCAACTTACACAGGACACAGGAATTCAAACAATCTGACCAATTCTTTGTATCCTTTGCAGAAAACAAAAATGGACCTTCAGTCTCAAAAGTGATAAGAATGGATTTTCAGATACCATTACTTAAGTCTATAACTCACAGAACAAACCATCAGGAAAGATTCGAGGACACTCAACCAAAGCCTTGTCTACCTCTACTGCCTTTCAGGCCGGACTGCCTTTAGACTCAATTTGTGCAGCAGCTATTCTGGTAGCAGCTCATAAATCGTCCACCAGAAAACTATATCGCAGCAAATGGAAGCATTTTTCCCATCTGGACTTCTCAAAGGGATGTGGATCCTTTCACAGCTCCTGTCCCAGCGGTCCTTGAGTTCTTGGTGCACATTTTCCAGCAGGGCGCTAGCTCATCTACAGTAAAAGTTCAATTGCCTGCCATTTCCAACTTTCATATAGGTGAGAACATGGGTTTGTTAGCTTCTTCCAGACTTTGTAAAACCTTTATTAAAGGTACCTTTCTCTTAAGGCCCCCGGTTGAAGATACTTCTCTTTGGGATCTTACCTTAGTTTTACAAGCTTTGGTTCTCCCTCTTTTGAACTGGCTTCTTCTGTGGATCTAAAATTTTTGTTGTGGAAGACCACTTTCCTAGTGGCCATCATTTCTGTTAGGAGGGTGTCAGAACTCCAGGCATTATCTGTCAAACCTCCATATATGATTTTCCATAAGGACAGGGTTTCACTTCGTACTAATACTACTTTTTTTCCTAAAGTGGCCTCTGAAACAAATATCAAACAATCAATTTACCAGTTTTCTTTCCAAATTTTCAGAAAAGGGGTGAATATAAATTGCATTTATTAGACATACATAGACAGCTACATTTCTGCTTGCATAGGGCTAAGGCCTTTTGCAGGTCTGATCAAGTGTTTGTGTCTTTTTGTACACCCTTTCTGGGCCAACCGATTTCTAAGGAAACCTTTGCCAGATGGATTTCCCTTTGCATCCTTCAGGTTTACAAAGACAGAGGCATGTCACTTCCAGGTAGGATAAACCGCCATTCTACCAGGTCCATGGCTATGTCAGCAGCTTTTTGGTCTAGGGTGTCTTTGGATGATGATTGTTTGGTGGCTACTTGGCCCTCATCTCACACCTTCATTTTTCATTGTAAATTGGACATGATATCTAGGGGGGGAGAGCATTCTTTGGCTCCGCGATGCTCCAGAATAACCTTTTGTGAGGGCCACCCAAAAGTTTGGTAGCTGGAGACTCTGTCCCACAGGTTGATGATCAAATGAAGTCAACTACTTCAGATAAAGAAGTTATGTACTTACCATAACGTTCCATCTGAGTAGTTGGACTTCATTTGTCATCAACCGTCCCTCCCTCCTTCCCCCTGAACGTCTAATTATGATGTTCTTTGGTAGGCAGGCGAGAGCTCCTAAGCGGCTCTCCTGTTTGTTGTTAGTAAGGTATATCGGATCAGGTTTTTGTATGGTGTAGCAAACTCAATCTGAGGAAAAAAAAGGAGATAGAAGGGTGTTATGGGTAAGGGGAGGAGCTTGGAGCTTTGATCAGATGCTGGTGAAGCTGCTGTCTTGGTTCTGAATCCGATTCCCACAGGTTGATGACAAATGAAGTCCAACTACTCAGATGGAACGTTATGGTGAGTACATAACTTCTTTTTTATTTACATCAATCAGTCTCCTCAGATCCTAAGCTTAGGATCCGTCATTTGACAGATTGCCTGGAGGGAACTGAACTGCTCTCAGATCTGACAAATTCTGGTCCGGATCTGTTAACCAAATGTACGTTTTCTGAATGTTCTGAAGTCAGGGACTGGGATCTATGTCACTGTTTGGTAACTTCCGTCCTCAGGTTATCTCGGTGACTTCAAACTTTGCTCTCCTAGGTGTAGAAGGTAGCTAGAGCAACAGAACCAGTGCCGGCCATCATCCATGTCAGTTGTCATTTTAGAAATTTCGTCTAACAGAAATCCTATTTTAGCCAATCCCCCTCAGGTATTTCAGTCCTCTTATACTTAAGAACAACACATGGTAATATTAATCCTGTTATTCTAGGAAGTCTGTAACCTTAAAGCGTTATATCTCTAGCTTTTTACTTGTCCCCCTTCTACTTGATCATATTTTTGTGGAGGTGTTTTCCCTGATTCTGGTCTGTCTGACTCAGGATTTGTGATGAACCTGCAGGCACAAGATCTTTTGATTAGGCTCACTTGTTCTTGTACCCCCACCCCCACCCCAGTGTCCCCCACAACAAGTCCCCTTTCTCTCTAACATAAAAATTCTGAAACAAAACCGGTCCTCCTTTCCATGTATGGATGAGGGTATGTGGCTTTGTGGAAGCCTTTAGGGTGACCTGATTTATTGATCTCTATAGATCTGATACCATCCCTTTAGTCTTCCTTTCATTCATTCTAAAACTATTCATACTAAAGTTGTTTTTCTCTGGTCGTTCTTCAGCTGGTGGTTGAGACCTGTCCCCATGCCTTAAGACTGTACGGATTTTCCCCTATAGCGTCTTAAGGCCTTTTTCACTTACTCCTTGGATCTTTCATTCAGTTTCTTGAGCTAAGAGGTTGAAAGCTACGGCTT
Organism: Protopterus annectens; assembly: GCF_019279795.1. Lineage (NCBI taxonomy): Eukaryota > Metazoa > Chordata > Ceratodontiformes > Protopteridae > Protopterus > Protopterus annectens. The sequence continues at coordinate 1,815,448,930 of NC_056733.1, forward strand.
CCTTCCTATCAGAAGGCATGGCAATGCAGTTGAAAGGAACGTATCTTGTGTTCTGCAGGCAGGGTTCAACACACACTTTTTGACCGGAATTTATTCTGTTTTCTCCTCATACCTGTCTCTTTAATCCTACATGGAAGTCGGACTCATCGTACCCTGTTGTGACTCCATGATAACCTCCTCAGATCTGGATATCTTCCCTGCTCCCGTTTTACAGGTTTGCTTTGGGGAGTTGCATTCCACTTGACTTAAGATCTCAACCCCAGTCGATCCCCTCTCCTTTTCTTTAAACTTGGAGTATATGTCCTACGAGAACAATTCCAATTACTCCATATGACTCTAGTCATCTGTGAAAGCAGTCTGGGAGCATTCTCTTCATAGTACCTGTGTTCCTGGACCAGGTTTACAAAAGTATACCTGCTTAATAAGCAATAATATCTGGAGGTTATTTTTCCATTTTCCCTTCTTAAAAGCCTAAGTTCCTGATGGTCATGGTGCAGTCCATCCTGCTGTTCCAAGCAAGGATGGTTGGATGTGCTGTCTACATTTACAGGACACATACTATTACATTAGATTAAACAGGTGTTCAAGGAGATATCAGCTCTTCCAGATGACAGCCAATTATTTTCAATTCGGAGCTTTGCCCTTCAGACTTACCACAACTCCCACAATGTTTTTCCATATACATGGCATTGGCACCTGCTCACCTGCAGTTCAAAGAATTTCAGGAGGCTTCTGTATCAGAACGATTGCCACCCTAATACTCCAACCAGCTATCTGCTATTACATACTGAAGGTTACCTTTCTTTTAAGGTTCCAAATCCCTGGCCATTACTATAAATCAAGCAAATCGAATCTGTTGCCAATACAAAATTGAAATTCATAAGTTCTCACTTGAAATGCTGCAAACCAGATAGCATCTTTGCTTTGTCACTCCTTTGCATCATTTAGAAATCATAAGGTAGAACTTGCTGTCATTTCTGTTCCCCACCAGCAGGGTTAATTCTGCAAGCATTTGTTCTACCCTGTCTAATCCTGTAACACCATTTGCTAATGTCCTTTTTATTGATGGCAAACAGGGAGGTTCATGATCCTACTCCTCTTAGAGAGGTCATAAAGGTGTGACAGTGGGTGATTTCTGTAAACCTTTTTCCTAGCTACAGCACACATACCATGGAAATCAAGCGCCTTGTCAGACAGCATCAGTAGGTCTAGTCTGATTCCTCATGACTGGTCCCTCAATGAGTTGTCAACCTGATTTTTAGCTGTTTTGGCCAACCTTATTACTTTCTCACTTTACTAATGCAGCAGATACCTTTTCTAATTCTGCCTTTGGGGATACTCCCAAGAGATGCTTAGTCTTGCTCTTGCCCTCCAGGTCTCTCTCATGCTTCTACCAGTTTACCATTGATGTTGGAGTGTCTACAAAGCCAGCAAGTTGTAGAGCTCTTTCATCCTCTTTGGTACATCTAGACTCTTCTGACATGGTCTCTCTCAAACCTGTCTGGATATCCTCCATGGATTCTGGAACCCATTCGGGATCTCTTCTATCTCCCTCACAATATCTAGTATCCTAATCTCCATGTCCTAGGACTAAACCGAATGGTTTCTCTTTTTTCAGTGATTGTAAGGTAGTGCAGCCTAGCTTCCCTTGTTCGTGGCATTAGTCAGCAGGTTCAGAACCTCTACCTTTCATTGTTTGCAATATTGTATTTATATACTTTTAGAATTTTCTCCTTGAGCCCCTGATGAAAACAGGATGTTCTTCGTGTTTCACTGTTTCAGTCCTCACCTGTGGGTTATCCCTGCTGTGGTAGCCCTCGGCCAGCCTGAATACCATAGTCAGTGTTTTTCTGCGTTGACTGCTGTCGCCTGTAGTCTAACGTCGGGTCGTCAGCGCTATAAAGGTAGGCACACAGCGCCATTACATCAGTACTTCTTGCCGTGGAGCCCGTAGCAGAAGCAGTTCACAAGTGTGCCTTTCGGTCGCTAGCAGAGTTTGTATTTCAGCTGAAAATGTCTGAAGTAAAATACCCCATTGGGGATCCTTTTTTCTTGCATTAACCGATGTCCAAAGAAGTTTACAATTGTCTCGCCTGTTTAAAGCAGATCCTACACCGAGACTTCATTCATTCTGCATCACTTGTTTAGGCCCAAACCACGATGTGCCCCTGTTGTTGGTATTATGCACTTTTTAACGTGAAAACCATTCGCTGTAGAGCTCTTAATTTCGACAGTTTTTTTTTTTCATCTTCTGTCTTCACATTCCGAAATGGCATCCATCAGCCAACATTCCAAAAAAATGCTGATGTAAATAGAGACAGACCACATAAGGTTAAGCCTTCCAACTACTCTACCGCTAAGCAGGCCATTAGTTCTCCGGAATTCAGTGAGGCGCTTTTGCAGCCCCTGATGCCTGATTTGATATCTACACAGGCCTCTACTGAGACCCTTTCGGAGTCCGGTATGCCGCAGAAATCTTCTACATCTTCCGAGCCCGGCTGTGTCTGCCTTGGTTGGGTCCGGAGATGCAACGCAGGTACCGGATTCCGTGGAGGCTGCTCGCACTACCAAATTTAGACAAAAAAATGACGTCTTCTCATCCGACTACAGTTTCTCTCAGACCGGATACTCGTAGGCCTAGAAGCCAGGTCACACCTAGAAAATCTGCTTCTAGCCACCATCTTGCTCCTGCTCCACCCCAAGCACAAATGCTTAAAATGGCAGAGGACCTCATCTCCATTATCGGGGTAGTCAGGCCACAACTTCTCAAAGAAAAAGACCCCCTTATCCAGAAATTGTGAGAAGAGGATTCTGATGAATCTGACTATTCAGATTTTGAAGAGGAACAACCTCTGACTGCTTATGAGGATTCAGATGCAGAGGAATCCATTCCTTCTGCCTCCCCACCAGAAGACCTTTCCTTTGGGGAAACCCTTCACACCCTCAAGGAGCATTTCCAATGGGAATCTCAGGATTTCCCCCAGTCTAAGAAAAGACTTAGAGTTTTTGGACCTGCCCCAGCACAGGCGCCTGACCATCTCCCCTATTTTAGAATTGGTGGATGGTGTTTTCCATGAATACAGCTTAGCCCCTGACGCCCTCCCACCTGCTCCCAGTAAACCTGACTGGTATTACAGAGTACCGGATTCTCATAAATACCTGTACAGAAATCCTGCTGCAGACCCAGAGGTCATTACACAGGGACCTAAAGGAGCTAAGAGTAGATCTGCCAAGAATCCTATTCCTTCTGACAAGGATTCCAGAGCTCTGGACAGATGAGGGAAAAAGTATACACCTCTGCAGCCTTAGCTATCAGGGTACTCAGCTGTCCATTCCATGTGTTAAAATATCAACAACACACTTTGGAACTTTTAAGACAAAAGATTTTTGACCTTTCCTGACCGTGCCAGTTTGAAAGAGCAGATTTACTGCACTCCACTTGTCAGGTGATCAAGCACTCATTACACTGTGGATATGACGCCCTAGAAGCCTCAAGCAGGACAGCGGTGTTAGGATAGATATGCATGGTTGAAGGAACATCCTCTCCCTGATCATGTCAAGTCTAAACTAATTGATGCACCCCTGGATAAGGTCTGCTTGTTTGGAGTAAAAGCAGAAGAGGTGCTTAAAAAGATGGAGGCCAAAGCAAAATCTGTGCAAACATTAAAAGATTTCTTTCAGGTTCAACCTTCCAGGTTCAGCAGGAACTTTCCTCTAAGCACTGGTCCTTCCCTGCACCTAGCAGACAGGGCCAAGGCAACCCCCGCAGGGAGAAGACCACCCAGGCCCCTATCCCAGGGGCAGCAGAGAACCAAACAGTGGGCCACCTCCGTCCCAAAGGCAGGGAGTTCTAAGCCACCCTTCTATGGCAAAAACTCTCAATGACTCCCTCTCCCCCCTGTACCCCCTTTCACTCACCAAAAGCTAGGAGGAAGGCTCTCGCTCTGCAAAGAAAATTGGCTTTCTGTAACAAAGGACCAATGGGTCTTAAAGATAATTTTTCAGGGATACAAATTCTCTTTCAGCGAACTCCCAACTCCAAGGGGGTACCCAGACATACCTCCAAATCAGTGAGCAGAGGCATTGAAACTGGTACAAACTCTCCTATCCCATGGGGCAGTAGAACCTGTCCCTCAGATAAAATGGGCAACAGCTTTTATTCCAGACTATTCCTTGTTCCCAGAAAGATGGCACTTGATGCCCCGTCCTGGATCTTTCCATTCTGAACACCTCCCTGGTGGTCCCCAAATTCAAAATGCTAACTTTTCAGCAGCTGCTGCCTATGCTGTCAAAAAAATGGCTGGCTAGTGGACCCTAGACCTAAAATATGCCTACCTCCCCATCCCCATAAAGGAATCCTGCAGGAAATTCCTGCGCTTCAGAGCAGGCTCGCAACGCTTTCAGTTCTTTGCGCTACCCTTTGGCTTATCTACTGTACCCAGAGTATTTACAAAATGCTTAGCACCAGCCATAGCGTTTTGCAGACAAATATACAGATGTCCTCCTATTCCTATGTTGCAGTATTCTTGTGAGAGTTTCCACCTCAGGTGACCCGTACGTCGGCTCCTATACAAAAGCTTAAGCTTGGCTGTTGCAGCTACATGGGACGTCACACGTAGGGCCATAAACCAGGTTCCTTAAATGTGATGTCTGCACGCACAGACCTCAGAACTTTTCGGCCGCAGACAACCAACGCAAAGTGCACTTCACTCTTTCATTGCAAACGTCTAAAAAGCTAAGTACACCATTGGGGGGTTTTCTTCTCTTATTTTGCTAAGCTTGGTTTGTTGTAGCTAGCCATAGCCGATGTCAGCAAAAAAAGGTAAATTCCAATGCGGGCACCAGATTTACCATAAAGACTCGCACAACCGCTGTGCTTTTTGCTGAGGCCGGGAGCACGACCACAACGCCTGCTGCATTTGCCAATCACTTGTACCTAAGACCCTGTGCAGCCGTCTGGCTGCCCTTGATCTTTATTTGTAGAACAAGCAGCTTAAACGTTTAGCCCTTAGGATGGATCCCAACTCAGAGACATAGACAGAACCTCCGTGTAAGAAGGTCAAGTTTCCAAGGACCTCTACCTCTGCCGCTCCTCGACCGGATGCCCCATTTTCTGATTCAGGATTTGAGGGGTGCTCGGAAGAACCGTAGACTTCATCGGTGAAATTTGTGGAAGCCGTTTTGCAGTCGATGACCAGCACGTTCCCGGAGCCAGCCCAGATCACGACTACCGTTGTGGTCGAGGGGGGACCAGACTTAGCCGAGTCTCCAAATGGGATCCCTCCTCTGGAAGCTACTTCTATTATCTCGGCATCCTGCTCCAAGCCTACGTCTAAGTCCACTCCATCCAAGAGAAAACAAAAGGCCAAACATTTGACCATGACTAAGGAAGGCCTACCTGACTGGCAGTCCTTCAGTTCCTCCTTGATGCAGGCCTTTATGGCCCTCCCCTTTCAGCCTCATCGCCCTCTACTCTACCACTGCTAAGCCCTAGACCTGCTTCTGCTGCTTCTCTACCCCCTCCAACCTCTCAGGACAGTGAAAAGGAGCAAGACACGGATTACTCCTATTCTGAGGAATCCATCTTACACCTCACAAATTGCTTCCCCTCAGGAGTACTACTCTCCAGATGAAGACTCTATTGAGGGCGACTCTCCTCCAGAGGATATTACATTTGGTGAAACTATCACCAAAATGAAAAAATATTTCAAATGGAACACCTGTCAAATGTTTGAAAACCAGAAAAGGTACTTTGAATTGTTACAGGTAGAATCCCCCTCACCCTCTGCTATCACACCTGTCATTCCTGCATACTTGAATGCTTTTTCCTCTGCATGTAAGATACTAGACTCTCAGCCTCCTGCAGCTAAACGCTCAGACCGCTTTTGCAAGGTGCCTGAAGATCAAAAATTTCTAGTCACCCCCCCCCCCCCCCGGCAGACCCAGCTGTGATTGCCACATATCTGGACAAGCAATCCAGACTCATTCCATCTTCCTCACTCTTACTGACAAAGATAGCCTATCTGTAGGTAGATAGGATTGGTAAGAAGGTCTACACCTCTTCCACTTTGGCTTTTAGAGCCATCAACTGTCACTTACTAGCCAGTACTCCTGACTGCCCCACTAAAGCTGACATTTCTTCAAAACTTTCTCTAGCTTCCCAAATAACCAGACACTCTATCAAATGTAGCTATGATGCTGCAGAGGCTTCTGCTTGCTCTGCAGCATCTACCTCTGTTCTCAGACCTCTGGCTTAGACTTCAGCACCTACCAAAGTACTTTAAGTCTAAGATTTTGGATGCTCCCCTTTACCCTAGGTTCCTCTTTGGAAAACAATCTGCAGATCTGTTCAAGAACCTGCAAGAAAAGAGTAAGGAATTACAAGACTTAACATATATTGGTGTCCCCCATCGCCAAATACTGTAGGAACTACCCAACCAAGGCCATTTTTGTCAGACATAACCCAGACCCTGCTGGATCTGCCTCTTCCAAACCTAGAAGAGGTACCAGAAGACCAACCTCTTCCAGGACAGCTGCCTCTCAGCCTCCCCCTAGGCAGCCTTTTCAAGACAGAGTAGGCCCCAACAATGCATGACTGCCTTGCCCCCCTACCCCTCTCTGACAGTCTGTCTCACTGCCTGGCCTTTTGGAAAAACACCACAGACAGATGGTTCTTGGCCATCATCCAAAAAGGATACTTCCTTTCCTGGAAAGAAAGGCCACCCATAAGAAGCATTCCCTTTCCCCCCAGAAATCAAAGGCATCTTTTGCCACAAGTCCTGACAGACCTTCTGAACTTGTGTACCAAAAAAACTGTCCCCTGAGGACAGGAAGGAAAAGGCTTCTACTCTTGAATTATGTTCTTCGTGTTTCGCTGTTGTAGTCATTACATTTGGGTAATCCTGCTAGCAGGTTGCTCTGTCGGCCTGAATTCCAAAGTCCTGGATCGTGCGTCGGCTGTCGTCACCCCTTCCCTGACGTCAGGTCGTCAGGGGTATAAAAGAAGCAGCCAATGCCATTTTCTTTAGTCTTTCTTGCCACGCGGTGCCCGAAGCAGAAGCAGTTCGCAAGTGCCGGTCGGCCGACTCCTGAGATTTTAGAGTTCGAATTTCAGATCCAAAATCTTCTATAAAGCTAAGTACCTCATTGGGGAAACTTTTTTCTTGCTCCAGAACCGATGTCAGAAAAAGGTAATAATTGTATTTCTTGTGGGAAGCAAATACCACATAAGGACTTTCATTCTTACTGTATTCCTTGCCTAGGCCCCGATCATAACTTTCTGGTTTGTCGGTTTTGTGCTAGATTTAACCAACGCACTATTAATCGTCTGTATGATTTTGCTTTGAACTATTTTGGACGCAGGTTTAATTATCCAGAAATGTCGTCAGAAAGCCATCCGACTACCGGAGTTCAAAAAAACGCAAAGAAAAAGAAAGACACCTGAGGCCCAAAACTGACGAAGCTTCTCCTAAGCCAGTCGCCGGTTCTCAGTGAGGTGCTTTTGCAGCCCCTGATGACCGCTACTTTAGAGTCGCAGGCCGCTACCGACTCCCATGTGGAGTCGGCCATGCCGCTGGAAACTCAAGGTATTAAAGCCTCGGACGCTAGTCCTTCAGATTGGTCCGGAGCCACTGAGTAGGCACCAGCTTCTGAGAGAGTATTCAGACCCAAACATCTATACATTAAACCTCCTTCAAAGGCAAAGAAGCAAACTCAAGAGCCACGTGGACAGGCCTCCATGCCCAAAAAACAGATGCTCAAAATGGCCGTAGACTTGATTACCTTGATCAGGGGTTCCCATCCCCCTCCTGATAAGAGGCAAGAGACTGACTATGAATCTTCAGATCAGGTTTCCATTCCGTCCGATTCCTCTTCTGATCAGGAATATTCTTTTCCCCCTATGAGGATTCTGATGCTGAAGAATCCATACCTTCAGCTTCTCCTCCTGAGGGACTATTCCTTTGGGGAAACCTTACATACCATGAAGGAGCATTTCCACTTAGAGAGCCAAGATTTTTCAGAATCTAAAAAATAGAGGCTCAGGGATTTCCTGTTACTACCTCAGCACAAGCCACTTGCTATTCCCCCTGTGTTAGACATTGTAGATGTGTTTTCGGAGTCTAGCCTTACCCTTGACTTCCTTACCTCCAGCTCCTGTTAAGCCTGACAGATATTACAGGGATGTCCTTCAAGGATGCATCTGCAGTCATAACATATGGGTTGTCCTGCCTCAGGCAGCTTTTCGGTCGGCCGGATTCCAGAGTCTGGGTCTGGCCTCGTCTGATGTCGCACTTTCTCCGACGTCAGAGCGTCTGGGGTATAAAAGCATCAGCCGACGCCATCTTCCTCTGTCTTTCTTGCCGCGTGGTGCCCGAAGCAGAAGCAGTTCGCAAGTGCCGGTCGGCCAGCTCCTGTGATTCAGCTACCGAAGACTTCGAAAAAGCTAAGTACCCCGTTGGGGACTCTTTCTTGCCTCAGCCGATGTCAGATAAAGTAAATAATTGTTTAACTTGTGGAAAACAAATACCTCATAAGGATTTCCACTCTTACTGCCTCCCTTGCTTAGGCCCAGACCACGACGTCTCGGCCTGCTCAGCCTGTGCTTCCTTCAACCGACGAACTCTTAGGCGTCGGTCGGAGTTTGCAGAGGAATTTTTTGGGGCTAATTTTGCGTACAAGATGCCGTCGGAGACTCCGACTTCGCATGTGGTTAAAAAACGGAAGGACAAGGACCGACCCTCGCAGCCCACGGTTTCGGCTGAAACCACGGTCAGGCCTACCGCGAGTGTCTCGGTTTCGGCTGAAACAGAGTCCTCGGTGCTTCCTATAACCGAATCCACTCAACCGACTACCTCGGCCACGGAGGCCACGGCTGAGTCGGTTATTGAATTACCTACTGAAACCGGTGTCCAGGACTAGTCCGACACCATTCCTTTAGACAAGTCTACTCCTGCACGTGGTACAGCCAGACCCCCTGCATCCATGTCCATTAAGGCCTTTTCTAGGGCTAAAGCTGCTAAGCTTGCTAAAGCTTTGCCTCCCAAGACTACCTCTCAGAAGCCTTCTACTGGCTCTCAGATTCTCAGCCTAGCAGAGGATCTTATCTCTTTAATTAGAGGTTCTCAACCACACCCAGACAGGGGCTCTCTACCACCACCAGACAAAAGGCATAGGGTTGAGCCCTCTGACCCCCACTCTTCAGATGAGTACGGATGGATCTGTGTTGTCAGACCACCAGGAAGGAGGCTTATTCGGCCTACGAGGATTCTGATGCTGAACAATCTATTCCTTCGGCCTCCCCTCCTGAAGAATTTTCATTTGGTGAGACGCTGCATTCTATGAGAGAACATTTTCAATGGCAGGGCCAGGAATTTTCTGATTCTAGAAAGAGATTAAGGACCTTTTTACATTTACCTTAGCATAGGCCTTTAGTTATACCTCCTGTTTTGAATGTTATTGATGTGTACTCTGATGCTTGTACAGCCCCTGATTCTCTCCCTCCGGCTCCTGCCAAACCTGATAGGTACTACAGGGTCCCGGATTCTCATCTACATCTGTACAAGGCCCACTCTGCAGACCCAGAAACTATATTTCCCAGGGCCCTAAAGGGGTTGCAGCTGCCACTGCTAAAAATCCTTTACCTTCTGAAAGGGAGTCTAGAACTTTAGAGAGATGGGGAAAGAAAGTATATACTTTTGCAACTCTTTCCATGAGGGCATTAAATTGTCAATTTCATATGATTCAGTACCAAGAGTATTTGTTAGATGAACTGCATAAGAAGCTTTCCTCTTCTGAACCCCTAGACCGTAAATCACTTCTGGATCTGGTACATAACTCACAGCAGGTTAGCAATCATTTTTTGCAGTGTGGTTATGATGCACTGGAAGCTTCATGTAGGTCAGCTATGACAGGGGCAGTTATAAGTAGGCATGCCTGGTTGAAGGAACAATCTTTACCAGACCATGTTAAAGCTAAGCTCCTGGATGCTCCAATGGAAAAACAAAAATTATTTGGTTCCACGGCTCAGGAGGTCTTAAAGAAGTTTGAAGAAAAGGCAAAATCTGTGCAAACAGTTAAGGACTTTCTGCAAGTCCAACTACCGAGATTCAGCAGAAATTGGCCTACTAAGAATTGGTCCTTTCCGGACTCGGACAGATCCCAGAGAGGCAGGAACAGGCGTGCCAGAGGTAGAGGGCAAGCTAGAGGCTTCTACAGAGGCTGTCAGTGGCAGCCTCCCAACCAGAGAGGTAGTGCAGGAACAACAACAACAACTGCTACACCAGGACAGACTCAATGACTTTATTTTGACTTCGCTGACCAGGGCTCAGTTAGAAGCACCATTGGACGGAAAGCTTTCTTTATTCTCAAAAAATTGGCATTACATCACAAGGGACACACAGACACTGCAAATAGACAAAGGATACAGGTTCCATTTCCACACTTTGCCAAAAAGAAAAGGAATGCCAGACCTGCCACCAAATCAGAGGGCAGAGGCTTTGAAGCAAATCAACAAATTAATACAAATGAAAGCCATAGAAAAGGTACCTCTTTCAGAACAAGGCCAAGGATTTTACTCCAGATTATTCCTTGTTCCAAGAAAAGAAAATCAATGGAGGCCTATTCTCGACCTGTCAGCACTGAATACTTACCTCATTGTGCCAAAATTCAAGATGCTGACCCTACAGCAACTTCTTCCCATGCTGAGCAAGGAGTCTTGGCTGGTGACTCTAGATCTCAAGGAGGCATACCTGCATGTCCCTATTCGACAAAGTTGCAGAAGACACCTCAGATTTCTTGCAGGATCAGAGCATTATCAGTTCTCAGCATTGCCCTTTGGCTTATGTACTGCGCCCAGAGTATTCATGAAATGCCTGGCATCAGTAATTGCACACTGCAGACTTCAGGGGATTCAAATCTACCCATATCTGGACGACTGCCTTATACAAGCGGACAACAAGGAAAATTTGTTAAAGGACTTGGACTATATGCCATCCACCTATTGCAGGCCTTAGGATACACAGTCAACATCCAAAAATCAAGACTTGTTCCATCCCAAAGAATAACCTTTTTTGGTGCAGATCTAGACACAACCACCCAAATGGCCTTTCTCACAGAAGAAAAACGAAAACAGCTTCCCGATTACTTCAAGAATCTGACAAGACAAACTCAGCTGACTGCAAGGAAAATCCTGCAGGCCCTGGGTTACATGGCATCCTGCATAATTCTGATTCCACAAGCCAGGCTGCATATGAGAAAATTGCAATGGTACCTAAGGAGTGTATGGACTCAGCACAGTCACAGTTTAGAAACTTTGATCCCACTCATCCCTTGCCTTCAAAAGGAATTCCTGTGGTGGGCTCAAGCCTGCCAGTCCAACAGAGGGTTGCCTTTCAACAAACCAAAAGCAAACCAAACCATCACCACGGACGCTTCAGGGAGCACACATGGAGAACAAATGTATCCAAGGGCTATGGTCTCAAGGACAGCTGCGCATGCACATAAACCAAAAGGAAATGCTGGCAGTGATACACGCAATCAAGGCCTTCAAACCTTTCCTTCATCAAGGCCACCTGCTAATAAGGACAGACAACACCACAGTTATGTGGTACATAAACAAGCAAGGAGGCACGCATTCCTACCCTCTATGCAGACTGGCCATGAATCTATGGGAACTTTGCTTGAAACTCAATATACAACTACAGTCCCAGTTCATGCCAGGGAAAGACAATACACTGGCAGACAGCTTAAGCAGAACTACCATGGATGCACACGAATGGATGCTGCACCCAGACATCTTTTTACTCATAACACAATCATGGGGAAGGCCGGAGATAGATCTGTTCGCCTCACCCCACAATCATCAACTGAAGACATTCTGCTCAAGGACATACCACCCACAAGCATGGAAGGTGGACTCTCTCTTTCAGCTGGAAAGCTCTAAAAGTCTATGCTTTCCCACCACTCCCATTAATGTCCAAGGTTTTACTGAAGATCAGGGCAGAACAGCCAAGAGTTATTCTGATAGCTCCAGACTGGCCAAGGCAGCACTGGTACCCACTGTTGAAGAGCATGTCACAGATGAAACCGTGGCCTCTCCCCCTATGGCCACTCCTTCTGACGCAGAACAATTTCAAGATCCTGCATCCCAACTTGAAAACCCTGCAGCTAACTGCCTGGAGAATACCATGACCCCTCCTCAGAATAGCTTATCACAGAGAGTAAAGGACATTATTATGGAAGCTCGCCGGCCTTCCACAAGGAAGGCATACTCAGCAAAATGGAAAAGATTTCTCATTTGGAACACAACAAAAGGCTTAGATGTGACAGTGGTGAGCATGGCACATATACTGGAATACTTAGCAGAATTGTTCCACAATGGCCTATCTTATTCTTCCATTAAGATACATGCCTCAGCTATTTCAGCAGAATACAATGTTGATCCACCTATCTTCTCGCATCCTCTCTTAAGACAATTTCTGAGAGGAATCAAAAACATCAATCCTCCAAGGAAACCACCTTTACCTACTTGGGACCTTAACTTTGTGCTGGAGAAACTAACACTTCCTCCCTTTGAACTAGCAGCATCGGCGGATCTAGTTTCTGTCTTGGAAAACTGCATTCCTTCTGGCCATAACTTCAGCAAGAAGAGTATCTGAGTTACAAGCTTTAATGGCAGTGCAGCCATTTCTTATTTTCCATCAAGACAGAGTCTCATTGAGAACCAATCCTACTTTTATGCCAAAGGTGGTATCTAGGGTATCCTTGAACCAAGCAATTCACTTGCCTACATTCTTCCCAAAGCCACAAAATAAAGGGGAGAAACTTCTACACACTCTGGATATACACAGATAATTACGTTACTATTTGGACAGAACTAAAAGTTACAGAAAGACTGACCAACTGTTTGTAGCATATGCTGCTGGGGCACAAGGAAAAGCAATTTCCAAACAGACAATTTCAAAATGGATAGGAAATTGCATTCGTTTTTGTTACTCCTTTCATGGAAAGACGGTTCCTGCAAACATTAGGCCTCATTCCACGAGAGCCACAGCCACCACTACAGAATTCCTAAGAGGGGTGGCTACCAAGGACATTTTAGAAGCTGCTACATGGAGCTCCATGCATACATTTGCCAAGCATTACAATTTACCTTTATACTCCAGATCCAGAGCAGGTTTTGCTACAGCAGTCCTGCAGGGTATCTTAACTACACCATCCTTTTCTTAGTGCCTCCACCCCCAGATTGGCTATGGTATTCTACCCATATGTTATGACTGCAGATGCATCCTTGAAGGACATAGTACAGTTTTGTACCTACCATAAATGTAGATGTCCGATAGGTATGCATCTGCAGTCAGGTTTACCCTCCCTCCTTCCCCTCTGTGGTATTCCTAGGGTGCTTACCCCTCTATTAGCTAGCTGGGGGATCTATTATGGTGTATTTGTTTGTGTGTGTATATATATATATATATATATATATATATATATGTGTGTGTGTGTGTGTATATATGTATATATTTTTGAAAATGTTTGGAATTTATTGCATTTCTCCAAATTTAGCCTTCCTAGAGGGCACCTGGCATCTGGGGCAAGAAACACTGAGGAAGATGGCGTTGGCTGATGCTTTTATACCCCAGACGCTCTGACGTCGGGGAAAGTGCGACATCAGCCGAGGCCAGACCCAGACTTTGGAATCGGGCCGACCGAAGGGCTGCCTGAGGCAGGACAACCCATATGTTATGACTGCAGATGCATACCTATCGGACATCTACATTTATGGTAGGTACAAAACTGTACTTTCCTGACTCACATAAATTCCTTTTTAAAAACCCTGCTGCTGACCCTGACACTATTTCTCAGGGTCCCAAGGGTGTTAAGTCTTCCGCTGCAAAAAACCCTACCCCTTCTGACAGGGATTCTAGGGCCCTAGACAGATGGGGAAAAAAGGTTTACACATCTGCTACCTTGGCCATAAGGGCCTTAAACTGTCAGTTTCATATGCTCAAATATCAGCAACATGTTATGTCATTGCTTAAACAGAAAATGTTGTTAAACTCTGAATGTGCAGAAAACAAGGAAATGCAGGATATATTGCATGCAGCTGAACAAGTTGGAAAGCATACTTTGCAATGTGGGTTTGATTCTTTAGAGGCCTCCTGCAGGGCTGCAGTTACAGGTTCTGTAATTAGAAGGCATGCTTGGTTAAAGGAACAAAATCTGCCTGATCATGTTAAAGTTAAATTATTAGATGCTCCTTTACAGCATGATACTTTGTTTGGTGTTAATGCAGAAGAGGTGTTAAAGAAAATGGAGGACAAGGCTAAATCTATTCAAACGGTGAAAGATTTCTTACAAGTACAGCCACCTAGGTTTAGTAGGCACTGGCCAACAAAGAATTGGTCCTTTCCTGTGTCAGACAGACCTCAAAGGGGCAGACCCAGACACCCTAGAGGCAGATCCCAGACGCAAGGTTCATACAGGTCAAAGCAATGGGGTGCTTCTAACTCCAAGAGTGGAGAAGACAAATCACAACCCTACAGGAAACAGATCCAATGACTTCCCCCTGTCTGAACCAAGCACTTATACCTGGCAGCACCCTTAGGGGGAAATTAGCACTTTTTCTCAAAATTGGCACATTATAACCCAGGACAAGTGGGTTCTAAATATCGTGACACAAGGCTACAAGTTCCATTTCCATACCCTGCCAAAGGCAAACTGCTGCCCAGATCTGCCAAAAAAATCAATGAGCAGAGGCACAAAAACAAGTCTCATCCCTCATGAACATGAGGGCCATTCAACAAGTGCCAGAGCAGGGGCAAGGAGACTGTTCTTAGTGCCCAGAAAAGACAAAGCCTGGAGGCCAATACTGGACCTATCTATTTTAAACACATACCTGGATATACCAAAATTCAAAATGTTGACTTTGCAGCAGCTTCTGCCCATGCTGGGCAAGAACACTTGGCTTGTAAATTTAGACCTAAAAGAGGCATACCTGCATGTCCCAATCAGACAGATATGCAGAAGATACCTCAGATTCAAGGCTGGCTCAATGCATTACCAATTCTCTGCACTGCCCTTTGGCTTATCTACTGTGCCAAGGGTCTTTACAAAAGTGCCTGGCACCAGTAATTGCATTCTGCAGACAGAGGAATACAAATATACCCTTACTTGGACGGCTGTCTAATTCAAGCAGAGAACAAGGACATCCTTTTACAGCATCTGGCGTTTGTGAAAAAACTTCTAACATGCCTAGGGTACACACAGTCAACAAAACGAAATCAAAACTAGTACCCTCTCAAGAGATAATATTCCTGAGTGCAAGCTTAAATACAACTGCCCAGATGGCTTATCTCACGCCAGATAAACAAAGGCAACTGACTACCTATTTCAACATGTTAGCAACAAAGGCCCAGTTATCTGCAAGAAAAATTTTGCAAGCTTTGGGCTTCATGGCATCCTGTGTCCTATTAATTCCATATGCAAGGCTGCATATAAGGAAACTTCAGTGGTACCTAAAAAGTGTTTGGACTCAACATTGCCACAGCCTGGAAACCATAATTACTCTTATTCCCCGCCTGCAACAGGAATTTCGATGGTGGGCAAAGGCTTGTCACCAAAACAAGGGACAGCCATTCACAATACCCCCAGCCAGGCAGACACTAACAACGGATGCATCAGATTATGCCTGGGGGGGCCCACATGGCAGGAAGATGCATTCAGGGAAAATGAACCTCAAACCAAATGCATCTACATATCAATCAGAAAGAGACGCTAGCTGTTCAAAATGCCCTGACAGCCTTCAAGGACCTACTTCATCCGGGACAACTACTGATATAGACAGACAACACCACGGTTATGTGGTATATAAACAAGCAAGGGGGCACACATTCTTTACCCCCTTTGCAGACTAGCTATGACTTTGTGGGACACAGCATTGACTTACCAAGTACATCTGCAGGCACAATTCCTACCAGGAAGGAAAAATCCTCTGGCAGATGAACTAAGCTGAAACCTCATGGATCCCCACGAGTGTCAGCTGGATCCACAAGTCTTCAACATGATGATAAGGAAATGGGGATGCCCGGATATAGATCTGTTTGCCTCCCTTCACAACTACCAGCTAAAGAGATTCTGCACAAGGATTTTATCACAGACAAGCATGGAAAGTGGACGCCATATCCTTCAGCTGGACAAACCTGTCAGTATATGCCTTTCCCCCTCTGCCTCTCCTCCCCAAGGTACTCCTAAAGGTCAGACAGGAGAAGCCAAATATGATTCTGATTGCACCAGACTGGCCCCGCCAGCACTGGTACCCAATATTAAGGAGCTTGTCTCTATGCCCAGCTTGGACCTTACCTGACGTACCGCATCTACTATCCCAGCAAAACAGTCAGATCCTGCACAGCCAGCTCAGAACTTTAAACCTAGCAGCATGGCGAATAATGTAGTCCTACAAAACACCTCTCAGCAAAGCTGTGATGGATGTCATTTTGGAAGCCAGAAGGCCTAGTACTAGAAAAACCAAGAATGATGCCACAATATAGAGACAAGATGATCAGCTTTAACAATTGGCTTAATGTCTGGTGTCATTCAAAGGGGATCCAGTGTCTGTCTGCCTGGGATGACATGCTTGACAAGCCACGCTGCTTCGCAAGGGACGGCTTGCACCTGTCACCCCTGGGATTCCGGATATTGGCTAAGGCTCTTGCCACCCCCATAGTGCCTTTTTTAGGCAAGGCTCAAATTCTAAACCTACCACCCTAGAAAACAAAAATGGGAAGAAACTGAGGGTAATGCTGCTCAATGCCAGAAGTCTAAATCTCAAATGCACGACTTGAGGCCCTTCTCAGTATGGAGAACATCGATGTCTGTGCTGTAACTGAAACCTGGTTCAAGGCTCCTGAGAGCACCCGGCACTATTAGGTTTTACCTCATATCATGCTCCGCCCCAAAACCCGGACCACACCACAAAAGGAGGGTGTATCCATATTCATAAAGGATACCCACACCTCCAGGTTGGTGGCAACGCACAAAGCTCGAAACCATCCAGGTGCAACTAACCATAGGCAAAACTGCTCTACAAATTGTTGCATGCTACAGGCCACCCTCTCAAACTCAGGAACCCCACACAGCCTTCCTGAAGACACTGGAGGGTATAAATGTATCTCCAAACACCATCATATTGGGTGACTTCAACTACCGAATATAGACTGGGAACATTACTCAAGCCCTAACTTTCTAGCCCAACGGTTCATGGAGTTCATAAATTCAAATGCCATGGAACAGCTAGTCACTGTTCCCACGAGAGGAGAAAATATACTAGATCTCATTGTCACAAACATGGGGACAAAATGCTCCACACCGGAAGTATATCCCTCATTGGTGAGATCTGATCATAAACTAATCTCACTGGAAATCCACATCCGCCCCACCCCAAACAAAAGACCATAGTGAAGAACTTCTCTAAAGCAAACTTCACACTACTCAAGACTGGTGTAGTATCCTTCAAGGCCCCTGAGCCAGAGGAAACCACAACCCAAGCTGTGGAAGCCCTTACAAATGCCTTCTATGAACACCTCCAGGACTGCATGGATCAGGCAATCCCAAATAAAACCAAGACTCTTTCCACAAAGGGCAAACGTCCAGTCTGGTGGACCCCAGCCATTAACAAACTTTACAATAAGAGGAGAAAGCTATTACATGATAGAACAAAATCCATAAAGGGAAGTCACCCTGATCATTATTAGTAAAAAAAATACGAGCACTCATAAAATCAACTAAGGCCAATTTTGAGAGAAAAATTGCCATGGATTGAAAGGACAATCATAAGGCCTTTTTCAGCTATGTTAGGAACCTGGGTGGAAACTCCCAGATATGCTCAGAATTAGTCCAAAATGATACAAAAATCACTGAACCCACAGACCTTGCCAACAATACTGGCAGACAGGTTCAGTGCAAACTTCACCCCCCTCTCCCCCCCAAAGGAGAGATAACTGTCCCAGCCGAGTGTAGCCTCCCGGACATCTCAAATGCGCAGGTGAAAGCTGCTCTCTCTAAAGCTAAAAACACAGCATCAATGGGACCGGATGGTGTCCCCGGCTGTGTGCTACATGAGCTAAATGAGGAATTAACCCCGCACATAAGGCAGCTGTTTAATCTCAGCCTTACCACAGGATACATGCCCAAGAAGTGGCGTCGGCAACTGTGGTCCCACTCCACAAAGGCGCGCCTCACGGACCCTGGTAATTACCCCATAAGCTTAACAAGTCTAGTCTGCAAAGCTATGGAGAGGATCATAATGGAGCTCATAAACAAAGATATAGGGGACTTGCAGACATTGGACCCGACCCAGTTTGGCTTTGTCAAGGGAAGATCATGCCTTTTGAACTTGGTGACTTCTTGAAACAGTCACTAAGGCCATTGATGAGGAAAGGCAGTCCATACAGCCTACCTTGACCTTGCAAAGGCTTTCGACACAATACCCACTCTGGTATTGTAGAAAAACTTACCAGCTTAAATGTAAACCCATATGTCACAAGATGGGTTGCAAACTGGCTTAAGGACAGAACCCACAGGGTTAGAGTTGCTGGCGCTGTGTCAGACTCCAAGCCGGTCACAAGTGGTGTCCCACAGGGCTCGGTCCTTGGCCCCCTATTGTTTGGCATCTACTTCTCAGAAGTACAGGCCAGCATGGGAGGACTTTGGCTGACACAGTTTGCAGACAACTGCAAACTGGGCGCCATAGTGGAAAGTGCATCGGACACGGATATCCTTCAGAAGGGACTCACGGAAATAGATAGCTGGTGCCAGAGCCATGGCCTGAAGTTAAACGCCAAAAAATGTATAGTCATACCCTTCGGGAAAAACAAGGTAACCCCAAGCTACCATATAGGTGGCAATCCACTAAGCACAGAAGAGGTTATCAGGGACCTGGGGACCCAGGTTGACAGTGGCCTTTCTTTTGACACTCACATTGCTAAAGTGGTTAGAAAGACCTTCTACATTGCCCACCTGATCATGAAGGGATTCACATCCAGATCTAGTGAGGTCATTGTTCCCTGTACTCTTCACTTATCAGACCAATGATCGAGTACAATGCCCCATTCGGGATGTATCTCACCCGACATCTGCAGCAATTGGAGAGACCCCAAAAGTTCCTCACCAAAAGGATAAAGGGACTCCAAAATCTGTCATATGCTGCCAGATTGAAGAAACTCCAGCTCTATTCAGTCGCATACCGCCTGCTCAGAGGTGACATGTGCCTGACATACAAGGCCATGTCCAACCCGAATTAATGGACATGCTCCACCTCAAAAATCCAAATCCACCAAAACCACTAGAGCAAGCGACTTAAACCTTAGCACGGATATAAATAGGACGTGCTGGAGGGATAGATTTATCACTCAGAGACTCCCTATGCTGTGGAATAAAATCCCGGTCCATGTGAGGCAGAGCACCTCGCTGACTCTGTTCAAGAGAAATCTAGACCTGTGGATGGGAGATCGTAGGTTTACCCCGGGAATCATCTCTGTCTCTCTGCTGGACAGGCACAACAAACTAATGGGCACAGTACTTTTTCATATAAGGGGTGGCGTAAGCCACAAAAATTTGGGCTAGGCTTATAAATGCCTTAGGGCAGATAGCCTAGTATAAACCTATGAACCTATGGAAAATGGAAGAGATTCTGTGCTTGGAACCAGGCACAAGGAACAGATACAACTGTGCCAAATATTCCTCAGGTTTTACAATACTTAACTGAGATGCTGGACAAAGACCTATCTTTCTCATCTATTAAAATTCATGCCTCTGCCATTTCGGCTCATTACAATGCAGAGCCACCAATCTTTTCTCATCCCTTATTGAACAGTACCTCAGAGGAGCCAAAGATTTAAGGCCTCCAAGGAGATCCCCAATGCCTGCATGGGACCTCAACTACGTCTTGGAAAAACTCACCCTGCCTCCTTTTGAGCCAGCTGCTACTGTGGATATAAATTTTTATCTTGGAAAACAGCTCTGCTCCTAACTAACTTCTGCAAGACTGGTTTCAGAGCTACAGGCACTCATGGCTGTGGAACCTTTTATCATTTTTTATCCGGACAGAGTCTCCCTGAGGACAAACCCAGCATTTATGCCTAAAGTGGTGCCCAGTGTGGTTCTTAATAAAACCAACTTTCTATCCAAATCCACAGAACAAGGGGGAAAGAATTCTACATTCTTTGGACGTACACAGACAGCTTAGATTCTACTTGGACAGAACCAAAGTTTTCAGAAAGACAGAGCAATTACTAGTGGCATATGCTGCAGGATCACAAGGAAAGGCTATCTCATAGCAGACTATTTCAAAGTGGATAGGCCACTGCATTTGTTTCTGCTACTTATACCATGGCAGGCCAGTGCCTAAGGGCATTAGGCCACATTTCACCACAGCTGCAGCCACTTCAGCAGCCTTTCTCAGGGGAGTACCAACCAAGGACATTTTAGCGGCAGCTACTTGGAGTTCAGTACGCACCTTTACAAAGCACTATCATCTGCCACTCTACCCTAAATCCAGGGCAGGCTTTGCCACTGCAGTTCTGCAGGTCTCATAGCCGCTCCTAATGCTGTTTAGCTCCAGCCTCCCAACCATAGCTTTGGGAATCTACCCAAATGTAATGACTGCAACAGTGAAACACGAAGAACATAGTACAGTTGTGTACACTTACCATAAATGTAGATGTTAGTGTATTCACTGTTGCAGTCCAGGTTACCCACCCGCCATTCCCCCTTTTCTTCTGATGGAACCTATCTTTCCTTCTCTGATTTATACAACCTGTGTGGTGTATTTGCATGTGGATGAAGGTAAAGTTTATATTGCTACTTGTAATTTTATATATAGATATAAATTTTGGCTACCCTTTTAGGGGGCACTTGACATCTGGGGCAAGAAAAACTAAAGAAAATTGCGTTGGCTGTTTCTTTTATACCCCTGATGACCAGGGAAGGGGTGACGACAGCTGAGGCAGGACCCAGGACTTTGGAATTCAGGCCGACTGAGGGCAACCTGCCAGCAGGATTACCCAAATTTAATGACTGCAACAGTGAATACACTCGAACATCTACATTTATGGTAAGTGTACACAACTGTACTTTCCTGGTCCCCAAAAAAAGACGGAGCATGGAGACCTATTCTAGACCTTTCCTTCCTAAATCTATTCTTACAGGTGACCACCTTCAGAATGTTGTTGCTCCCAAGTCTCCTTCCTCTCATACCTTCCAAAGCTTTCATGGCCACATTGGACCAAAGAGGCTTACTTGCACATTCCCATACTACCCTCCCACGGAAAATATTTGCGTTTCTCTGGACTCTCCTCTTTCCAATTTACTGCCCCCAGAGTGTTCACAAAATGTCTGGCTCCTGCCAGTGCCCATTGCAGAACACAGAGAATTCAGATTTATCCCTACCTAGATGACATCCTGATCCTGGCAGACTGCAAAGACACCCTTTCTGCCCATCTGCTATTCACCATGTCCCTCCTACAAAATGTGGGGTTTACCTTCAACTCCTAAAGTCTTCCCTAACCCCAGAGCAACAGAAGATATTTCTGGGTTCCAGAACAGACCTAATGAAGGCTTTTCTATCCCAAGACAGTCAGCTCTCTGACCTCCTATTTCAAAGCCCTGCTGCAGACTCATGTAATCACTGCAAGGTGATTCCTAAGGACCCTAGGCCATATGGCAGCAACCATCCCTGTGCTTCCACTTGCTAGATTGCATATGCGAAAGCTACAGTGGTTTTTAAAAAATATTTGGTCCCAACACCAGTATCCCATGGAATAAGAAATCACACTCTTACCCTGCCGAAAGGCAGATGTCCAGTGGTGGATTCAACAAGTACAGCTCAATCCCGGCCTTTCCCCTTCAGCCCCCACTTCCAACTCAGGTGATGCATACAGATGCATCAGACTCGGGGATGGGGAGCCACCTTGGCATCCTACAGGGTTCAAGCAGTATAGCACCCTTCACTGAAGGCCAAACACATCAATGTAAGAGAAATGACAGCAGTTCTCCTGGCCGTGAAAACCTTCAGCCCCCTGCTTCTACCAGGTTTTCTCCTAATAGTTACAGACAACATCACAGTTATGTGGTGTCTCAACAAATAGGGAGGGACAAGAGCATGCTTCCTGTGCAGACTTAACATTGCGGATATGGGAGCTAACCTCTTGCCACAACCTGTCCCTGCAGGCATACTACATCCCCTCGCAGGACAAAAACAAGCAGATTTTCTGAGCAAAACATCCTCCCCACAACTCGAATGGATGCTGGACAGGACAGTGTTCCTGGATATAGGCCACCAGTGGGGCACTCCTCAAACAGACTTGTTTGCCTTCCCCAGAAGACAACTGCAGACCATCTGCACCATGACCTACTCCCCTCTAGCCTGGAGAGTAGACTCTTTCAGCATTTCTTGGAAGGGGAAGTTTCTGTATGCCTCTCCCCCCTTCCCACTGATTCTAAAAGCCCTCCTGAAAATCAGGAGAGACCAAAAATCTTGTTGGTGACTCGCTACTGGCCAAGGCAGCACTTGGATGTTCGCGTTTCACTGTTGCAGTCATCACACTTGGGTTATCCTGCCAGGGGTAGCCCTCAGTCGGCCCGAATTCCAGAGGCTTCGTATTTCTGTGTTGGTTGCTGTCGCTCCAGGACTGATGTTAGGTCGTCAGTGGTATAAAATGAGGCAGCCGACGCCATTATATCAGTCTTTCTTGCTGAGGAGCCCGAAGCAGAAGCAGTTCACATGAGTGCCGGTCGTCCGCTACATGAGTTTTTCATTTCCGAAATTGAAGTTGAAGTCTTCTAAAGGTAAGTATCCCGTAGTGGATCCTTATTTCTTGCTCTAACCGATGTCAGAAAAGGTTAACAATTGTCTCGTCTGTAGAAAGCAAATGCCACACTGATTTCCATTCTTACTATGCCACCTGTTTAGGCCCAGACCATGAAGTCCCTCGCTGTGGGTTTTTTGCTTTGTTCAACGCCAGAACTCTACGTCATCGGGCCCGTATCGTAGCTAAATACTTTCGCTCTCGAGCTCCGTATGTCGAAATGGCTTTGGTAAGCCTTCAGACTACCGATCTTCCGAAAAAACGTAAGGATAAAGACAGAGACAAGACCGCACATGTCCAAAACTGCCGATGACGCTTCTGTTAAGGTAGTCGCCAGTTCACCGGTACTCGGGCGCTTTCACAGTCCCTGATGCCCACTTCTCTGGATTCACATGCCACTACCGAGACCCGTTCAGAGTCCGGTATGTCACGAGATTCTTCTTTGATTAGGGACCTCTGAATGTCTCTACCTTGGATGGGTCCAGAGCCGCTATGCAGGCACCGGCTTTCGAAGTTCTTCGCACTACCGATATTCAACACAAACCGACAACTTTTCGCGTCTTCAGTTCTTTCTAAAACTATCAAGTTTCTTAGGCCCAGGGTATGAACTACTCCTAAAAAAAGGCGACCCAAACTCAAGTACCTGCTTCCATGCCTCAATCTCTAATGCTTAAAATGGCGGAAGACCTTATGCTTATTAGGGGAAGCCAGCCTACCTCATCTAAAAGAAAGAGAGACATCCCCAGCAGCTTTATCTGACCAGGAGTCTGACAACTCTGAGGTTTCAGAATATGAAGACATGCCCTTGTCTGCTTATGAGGATTCATATGCAGAGGAATTCATTCCCTCTGCTTCTCCTCCAGAAGATTTTTCTTTTGGTGAAACCCTACATCCTTTGAGAGAATATTTCTATTGGGAATGTTAGAATTATCCTCAGTCCAAAAAAAGACTCTGGGAATTTTTAGATTTACCTCAGCAAAGACCCTTGGCTATTCCTCTTGTCCTGGATGTTTTCATGGAATCTAGCTTAACTCCTGACACCCTACCACCTGCTCCCAGGAATCCTGACCGATATTAGAGTCCCTGACTCTCACAAATTTCTTTTCAGAAATCCTACTGCGGACCCAGAGGTAATCTCCCAGGGACCTAAAGGAATAAAAGCAACCACAGCCAAGAATCCCACCCCTTCGGACAGGGTTTGCCGAGCTTTAGACAGATGGGGTAAAAAAAATATACACCTCTGCAACTCTTGCCATTAGAGCACTAAATTGTCAGTTCCACATGTTGAAATACCAGAAACATACAATGGAACTCCTTAAACAAAAGTTATCTACCTTTCCAGCTTGTGCAAAAAATAAAGAATTACAGGAGCTTATGCATTCTGCAAACCAAGTTACTAAGCACACCTTGCAATGTGGCTTTAGCACCCTAGAAGCATCCTGCAGGGCAGTAGTCGCAAGTTCTGTACTTAGAAGGCATGCTCGGCTTAAGGAACAGACCTTGCCAGACCATGTCAAATCAAAACTATTGGATACTTCATTGCACATAGGCCATTTGTTTGGCACCAAGGCAGAAGAGGTCTTAAAAAAAATGTAAGAAAAACCTAAATCTATGCAGACAAGTTAGACTTCTTGCAAGTCCAGCCTCCTAGGTTCAGTAGGCACTGCCCCTCCAAGCACTGGTCATTTTCAGCCCCCTCAAGGCTAGCTCAGACAAGACCTAGGGGAAGCAGCCCCAGGGAATGCAGAGATCTAAGCAATGGAGTTCCTACACTTCAAAAACAGGAAGTGCTAAGCCATTCCCTTATGGAAAGAACTCACAATGACTTCAGAACTCCACCCCTTATCTCTTCCCCACCTGCTTATGCCCCTAGGAGGAAAACTCTCCTCTCATGCAAAAAACTGGGCTTCCATCACCAACGACCGATGGGTCCTCAATACAGTGTCCCAGGGATACAAATTGACATCCACTGCTCCCAGAGTTTTCCCAAAATGCCTGGCTCCTGCCATTGCTTTTTGCAGACAAATGAATATTCAAAGTTACCTCTATTTAGACAACTGCCTGATTCTGGCAGACAGTCAGAAAAAGCTGTTACAGCACCTGACCTTTGTAAAGGACCTACTGACCTCCCTGTGGTACACTGTTAAAGAAAAGAAATCCAAACTAGTCCCCACTCAAATAATTGTATTCCTGGGAGCAAAGGCAAGCCTGGACACAGCATCCCAGATAGGCTTGTTTTTCTGGAGTAAGGAATGCTATCTGACAGGCTACTTCTCTCAACTAGCCATCAGAACCCAGTTATCCGCAAGGAAAATCCTGCAAGCTCTGGGATTCATGGCATCCTGCATTCTACTCATTCCATATGCCAAACTGCATATGAGGAAACTTCAGTGGTACTTAAAAAGTCTTTGGTGTCGACACTCTCAGGACCTGGAAACTATCATACCTATGATACCTTGTCTAAGGAAATATTTTCTTTGGTGGGCAGCAGCATGCAACCACAATGGCCTTCCCTTTTCATAACCCCATGCCGCCCAGACCCTAACCGCAGATGTATCAGATTATGCCTGGGGTGCACACCTGGACAGCAGGTGCATTCAGGGCCACTGCAGCCTAAATCAAATGCATCTGCACATCAATCAAAAAGAGATGCTAGCTGTTCAGCACGCTCTGATAGGTTTCAGACCCCTACTATCCCCGGGGCTTCTACTGATCAAAACAGACAACACCACAGTGAATGCGGTACATCAACAAGCAGGGAGGAACTCACTCCTATCCCCTCTGCAAGCTAGCCATGACCCTTTGGCACACTGCTTCAGCCTTGCAAATTTACCTGCTAGCACAATTCCTGCCAGGCTCCCATAACTCTGTCTGACAAATTAAGCAGATACCTCCTAGACCCACACTAGTGGCAGCTAGACCACAGCACCTTCAACCTTGTAACCCAGAAATGGGGTATCCTGAAGGTGGATCTATTTGCCTCCCACAACAATCACCAGCTCAGCAAATTCTGCACCAGGGAACCTCACAGCAAGGCCTGGAAAGTGGATGCTTTATCCTTCCAATGGGTAAACCTCTATCTATGCATTTCCCCCTCTAACTGTTCTTACAAGGATACTACTCAAAATAAGGCAGGAAAAAACAAGAGCAATCTTGATTGCCCCAGACTGGCCACGCCAGCACTGGTACCCACTGCTGCTCAGTCTGTCACCCCTGCCTCCATGGCACCTACCTCAGATCCCAAATCTCCTGACCCAGCGGAATGGAGAATTCATGCATCCACAATTGCAGACCATAAACCTGGCAGCCTGGCTTTATTCCCTGACCTCTCTCCTCCAGTTGCCAGCCTAAGCAAGTAAGTCTTGGATGTTATAAGTGAGGCCAGATGCCCCAGCACTAGAAAATTGTATGCTGACAAGTGGAAAAGATATTGCACCTGGATCCAAGCTAAGGGAGCTGATATACAGCACAGCCCTCCCTACCTCTCATCCTTGATAACCTAGCAGACCTACTTCACAGGGCCCTATCCTTCTCTTCTATTAAAATTCATGCTTCTGCCATCTCTGCTCATTACAGCACAGAGCCGCCTTTCTTTTCTCAGCCTCTCATCAAACAGAGTTCCTAAGAGGGGCTAACAATTTAAGGCCACCCGGAAGAGCTCCTACCCCAGCTTGGGACCTTACATTTGTGTTGGAAAAGCTCACACTACCCCCCTTTGAGCCTGCAGCTTCAGCAGAGTTAAAATTCCTCTCTTGGAAAATAGCCTTGCTTCTGGCCATCACTTCAGCTAGAAGAGTTTCAGAGCTACAAGCACTCATGGCTGTGGAGCCTTTCATCTTTTTTCATGCTGACAGGGTCTCCCTCAGGACTAACCAAACGGTGTCCAGTGTGGCTCTCAACCAATCTATTTGCCCACCTTTTTACCTAAGTTTCAAAATAGGGGGGAAAGGATCCTGCATTCTTCAGATGTGCACAGACAGCTCAGATTCTACATGGATAGGACTAAGCCCTTTAGGAAAACTGACAAGTTGTCCTTTAGGAAAATTGACCAGTTGCTAGTCAGCTTTGCAGCAAAGGCAGAGGGCAAGGCCATATCCAAACAAACCATCTCCAAATGGATAGCACACTGTATCCATTTCTGTTACAAACACCATGGGAAACCACCCTCACAGGGGGTCAGGACACATTCCACAAGGACAACCTGCACCTCTGGAGCTTTCCTCACAGGGGTCCCTACCAGGGACATGCTGGAGGCTGCAACATGGAATTCTGTTCATACCTTGACCAAGCATTACCACCTGCCTATCTTTTCCAAATCCAGGGCAGGCTTTGCAAACGCAGTCTTGCAGGGCATACTAGCCAGCCCCAACTCTTCTTGACTGCCTCCACCCTTTACTTCAGCTTTGGGAATAAACCCAAGTGTGATGTGACTGCAACAGTGAAACACGAAGAAAACAGTACAGTTGTGTACACTTACCATAAATGTAGATGTTCAAGTGTATTCACTGTTGCAGTCCTGGTTTCCCACCCTCCATCCCCCTTGTCTCTCTCACTCTCTCTTCCTCACTCTACAAGGATTTTTGGTATTTACTTTCTACTGGTGGTATTCTTCCACCATAACCTAGCTTCTGACATTTGGAGCAAGAAATCCTGATTCGGCTGCCTGATTTTATACCATTGATGACCTAACGTCAGTCCTGGAGCGATAGCAGCCAATGCAGAAATACTAGGCCTCTGGTATTCGGGCCGACTGAGAGCTATCCATGGCAGGATAACCCAAGTGTGATGACAGCAACAGTGAATACACTCGAACATCTACATTTATGGTAAGTGTACACAACTGTACTTTCCCCGTACTTCACAATCTAGCCAAGGACAGTCGCCACAAGTTATCCCACAAGGTGGACCTTCTGACACAAAAGGGAGCTCTCATCCACCCACACTTGCAGATGCTGTCACTGACACTGTGGGTGATCAACTTTTAATTCCCTTCAAGCACCACTACTTGATTTCAGTCCTGAGGGAGGCCAGGAAACCTACTACAAAAAATAATACCTAGCTAAATGGGAAAGATTCTCAAAATGGTGTCTCGACAAGGGTAAGGGACCCATGCATTGCGGACCCCCCCCCCCCCCAGTCTTAGCTTACATGTGTCAACTTATAAAAGGTGGACTATCATACACTTCAGTTAAAGTTTATCTTTCCGCAATCTCACCCTGCCTACCCCTAGAAATTGCCCCCTGCTAGCCAGGCTCGATGTTAAGTTTTTCTTAAGAGGTCCTACACATTAGGCCTCCAAGAAAGCCCATCCCACCACCCTGGGACCTAAACTTAATTCTGGAAAAGCTAACCCAGCACCCATTTGAACCTGCTGGGACAGATGTGTACATGGAAAACAATCCTTCTAGTGGCCATAACTTCAGCCAGAAGGGTGTCAGAACTCCAGGCCTTAATGGCCTGCCGCCTTTACACTACTTTCCACGAGGACAGGGTAACACTTAGAACTAACCCCTCCTTCATGCCTAAGGTGGTCAACAATTTGTCATTAAACCAGTCTATTCACCTGCCCACTTTCTTCCCCTCTCCCACCAATGAAGGGGAAAGGATTCTTCACTCCCTGGATGTACACAGACAGTTGAGATTTTACCTGGACAAAACTAAGTCCATTAGGAAATATACTCAACTCTTTATTTCATACCAACCCAGGGCCATGGACAAGGCAGTCTCCAAACAAACCATTGCCTGTTGGGTCATAAAAGCCATTTGCTTCTGTTACTCTCACCGTGGCAAAAAAACTCCCACTAGGAGTCAAAGCTCACTCCACCAGAGCAATGGCAGCCTTCAAAGCCTTCATCAAAGGTCTGGACACTGCCTCCATTATGGAAGCAGCTACATGGTCCACCATACACACCTTCACCAAACACAACCAACTTATTCAATGTCTCCAGAGCATGAGCAGAATTTGCCAGGGCAGTCCTACAGGGATTCTTAGAATCAGCCTCTTCTGCCACCCTTCCTTCCAACTAAGCTGTGGTACTCTCCCACAAGAATAATGCAACATAGGAATAGAAGGACATAGAATAGTTGTGTAAAATCTTACCATAACCATAGCTGTCCTTCTCTTCCATGTTGCAGTATTCCTTCCCTCCCTCCATAACCCCCTTGTTTTCTTTACCCAGTACAGCATAACCTTAGTCGCCTGGTACACTATACTCTGCACTGGGAACCTATGAAAACTACATAAGGGCCCTATACCAGACATCACTGGCATCCACACCTGCTGGACCTTATACTCCTACTGGGCTTCCAAGTTCTGAGTTCTGTGCCTACAGACGTCACATTTAAGGAACCTGGTTTATGGCCCTACGTGTGACGTCCCACGCAGCTGCAACAGCCAAGCTGAAGCTTTTGTATAGGAGCCGATGTACGGGTCGCCTGGGGTGGAAAATCCCACAACAAGAATACTGCAACATTGAAGAGAAGGACATCTGTGGTAATGGTAAGATTTTACACAACTATTCTATTTACCCTTATGTGGACGATGGCCTCATTCAGGCAGATTGCAAAGAAAAGCTGCTCCTGGACCTTCTTTTAGTCAAAACCTTCCTAACTTTCCTAGTGTTCACGATCAACGAGAAGAAATCAAAGCAAACTCCCTCCAGGAAGATCATTTTCTTGGGACCACTGCTGGAGACGGGATCCCAAATGGCCTTCCTATCCCCAGAAAAGCAGAGCTTCCTCCCCCTCAACTTTACCCAGCAGGCTTACAGAAGTCACCTCACTGCGAGGAAGTTCCTGCAAGCCTTTGGGTACATGACATCTTGCATCCTTCTAATTCCTCTGGCCAGGCTTCAGATGAGGAAACTCCCGTGGTATCTGAAGAACCTTTGGTGTCAACACTCAGCCTCTTGAGACCTGTCTCCCTCTGATCCCCTGTATAAAGGCAGAGTTTCTCTGGTGGGAAGGGGCCTGTGCCAAGAACAAGGGTCTTCCTTTCATCCTCCGCCCTACTGGCCAGACCATCGCCACCAATGCCTCAAACATTGCTTGGGGCGCTCACCTAGCAGGCATGTGCACCCAAGGCCTTTGGGATGCCCAGCACCTTCCCTTAAACATCAATCAGAAGGAAATTATGGCAGTGCAAAAGGCTCTGACATCCTTCAAACCCCATCTCAGGCCAGGGGTTCTCCTTATCAAAACAAACATCACCACCATTCTTGCCCTCTGTGCAGGCTAGCCATGAACCTCTGGCTGACAGCCGCCTTCATGGGATTACACCTAATCGCCCAATACCTACCAGGGGTCAACAACACCCTGGCAGACCACCTAAGCAGAAACTTACTGGACCCCCACGAATGGCAGCTCCACAGATAAACCTGTTTGCAAGTCATTCAGGAGTGGGGAACTCCGGAAGTGGATCTCTTTGCTTCGCACCTCAACTACCAGCTAAAAAATTCTGTACCAGGGAGTATCACTACCTAGCGTGGAAGGTGGATGCCTTAACCTTCCCCTGGAACTCCCTCTTTGTGTTTGCATTCCCTCCTCTCCCTCTTATTCCCAAGGTACTGATCAAGATAAGGGAGGAGAGACCAAAGACCATCCTCATTGCTCCAGATTGGCCCAGACAGCATTGGTACTCTTTGCTGCACAGCCTGACATTACATCTCAGACCTCTTGACCCAGGTGGGGGGGGGGATGCTGCACCCAGACTTGCAGACTATGTCAGCATGGCTAATACTTTAAAACCAAACAAGGGGTCCATGTTAAGCAAACAGGTACTAGACATTATCACAGAGGCCAGAAAGCCTAGCACCAGAAAATCTTATGCAAGGAAATGGAAAATATTCTGATTTGGAGCCATTCCAGAGGGGGCAGTACCTCACAACCTTCCATCCCTCTTATCCTGGACTACCTAGCCGAAGTTGCTTAATAGTGGCCTCTCCTTTTCTATTAAAATCCATGCCTCAGCCATTTCAGCTCATTTTGATTCTGACCAGCCCCTCCTTTCACATCCTATGAGTAAACAATTCCTCAGAGGGGCTTCTAATATCAGACCTCCCAGAAGGCTACCCATGCCAGCCTGGGACCTGAATTATGTTTTAGAAAAAAACTAACCTTACCACCATTCGAACCTGCTGCTTCAGCAGAATTAAGATATCTCTCCTGGAAGACTGCTTTCCTACTAGCTATTTACCTCAGCCAGAAGGGTTTCAGACCTTCATGCACTCATGGCCATTTAGCCCTTCATTATTTTCCATGCAGACAATGTCTCCCTGAGGACTGAACCCCTCCTGTATGCCCACGGGTGGTATCTGATGTGACCCTCAACCAGGCCATACAGCTACCCACTTTTTTCCTAACCCTCAAAACAAGAGGGAAAGAATTCTGCACTCACTAGACGTAAACAGACCAGCTTCTTGTCAGCTTTGCCCCAGGGGCAGAGGGGACGCCCATCTCCAAGAAAACCATTTCCAAATGGATAATCACACTTTATCCATTTCTGTTACAGACTACAAGGGAAAAACCACCCCTTAAGTCTACTCATACCTATTCGACTAGTGTAGCCTCCACTTCCACAGCATTCCTCAGAGGAGTTCCCACCATGGACATCTTGGAAGCTGCCACCTGGACCTCTGTCCATACCTTTACAAAGCATCATCACCTACCTCTTTTTTTCTAAAGCTAGGGCAGGGTTTGCCTCTGCAGTTCTGCAGGGCTTGCTGACCCATGCCTAGGGCTCTAACTAATCCTTCCACCTTCTCCTCAGCTTTTGGAGTCCTTCCACAGGTGAGGACTGCAACAGTGAAATATGAAGGACCTGGTACAGTTGTGTACACTTATCATAAATGTAAAGTGAGTGTATTCACTGTTGCAGTCCTGGTTTCCCTCCCTCCTTCTCCCTTATATCCTCTTTCCCTAGGGGGACATTAGCTTCCCACGGTGGCTTTTAGGCACCAGGACCACTTTACCATATTTTCTTATGCTTCTGACGGCTTAGAGTAAGAAAAACTGATGTAATGGTGGCTGCTGCCTTGCTTTATACCACTGACAACCTGACGTCAGACTACAGGCTACAGCAGCCGACGCAGAAAAACATTGACTCTGGTATTCGGGGTGGCCGAGGGCTACCACAGGTGATGACTGTAACAGTGAATACATTGAACATCTACATTTATGGTAAGTGTACACAACTGTGCTTTCTGTTCACCCAGTCGGCCTTTCTGGATAAACGAGGTCAAATTAATAAATGTCCTCTTTGGATTTCTTTCATTGGTCCTCTGTCAGCTACTATTTCCCCCTCCACTTTTTTGCTAGTCCCTTTAATAAGAAGGCAAAATTTTCTCTACTATTAATAAATTGAATTTTTCCTACCTTTATATCTAAAGAAGCCACAAATCTATTCAACTATCACTCTTCTTTCCAAGTCACTGCAATAATGGTGAATAATTCCAAGAAAATTCAGAGAATTGGATGAACTTCATCTTTCACCTATTTGCTTAGGCCAAGTGGGGTTCAGTCCCCACTACCTTCTGCCTTCTCCATGAGAACTTCCTTTCATAGTGGAAAATAAGAATAGACATAGTTAATCGATATTTATTTTATTTTACATTTGTTGACCGGGATAGTCTAACTGCATATATATCCATTTTCAGTGGAGGCCCGGGGAGAAAAGCTCCAGATAACACAGAACATAACAGATAAGAGTCAAACATATTTACAAAGCCCTCTAGTAGGTGCTCACAATATACACAATTTGTGATAGTATACAAAAACAACAGGTTGCAGAGAGCTATTCTGAATTGTCAGATGTTCTTCGTGTTTCACTGTTACAGTCATTACATTTGGTTAATCTGGCAGGTTGCCTTCAGTCGACCTGATTAACAAAGTCTTGGGTCCTGCGTCGGTTGTTGTTCCTTTTTCCATGACGTCAGGTTGTCAGGGGTATAAAACATGCAGCCGACGCCTTTACATCAGTCTTTCTTGCTGCACAGTGCCCGAAGCAGAAGCAGTTTGCAAGTGCCGATCGGCCGACTCCTGAAATTTTCGTTTTCGAGTTTCAGAACCGAAGTTTTCAACTAAAAGCTAAGTACCCCGTTGGGGAAACATTTTGTTGCTCCTTCCCAATGTCAGTAAACGTTAATAATTGCATTACTTGTGGGAAGGAAATACCTCATAAGGATTTTCATTTGTACTGTATTCCTTGCCCTAGCCCCTGACCATAACGTACCTTGCTGTCGGTTTTGTGCTAGATTTAATCGACGCACTATTAAACGTCTGTATATATTTTTGCTTCACAATATTTTGGCTCAAGATTTAACTATCCAGAAATGTCGGCGGTTAGCAGTCAGACTACCGGAATACCTAAAAAATGCAAAGAAAAAGACAGATCGTTGAGGTCCAAAACTGACGACGCTTCTCCTAAGCCAGTCGCTAGTTCACCAGTACTCAGTGAGGCGCTTTTGCAGCCCCTGATGCCCGCTACTTTTGATTCGCAGGCATCTACTGAGACCAATTCGGAGTCCGGTATGCCGCGAAATGCTTTAAGTATTGAACCCACGGATGTCTCTACCTTAGATGGGTCCGGAGCCGCTGTGCAGGCACCGGCTTCTGAGAGTGTTTTCAGGCCTAAAGATTTGTATATTAAACCAACGCCATCTTCAAAACTAAAGCCAAAATCTACTTCTGTGTCTAAAAAAACCGACACTTGGGCCACGTGTGCAGGCCCCTATGCCTAAAAAACAAATGTTCAAAATGGCTGAAGATTTAATTACCCTGATTAGGGGTAGCCAACCCCCCCCCCCCCCCCAATGGACAGATATGGAAAGCGAATGTTTGCTTCAGCGACCTTTTCAATGAGGTCCCTGCACTATCTATGCCATTTTACATGCTTTCAAAGGGATCTCCTGAAAGAGCTTGGAGATGCCCTTCAAGATCCTACAGCTGAGGGAGTACCAGCCAAATTAGCTTCTCAGTTTGCGACTCTTAATTCCATAGTCAACTCCTCCATGAGGCTGATTTCCTTTGTAGCCGATGAAGCAAGCAGAGTTGCAGGTGTGGCTATCAGGAGACATGCTTGGATGCGGCTGTGTCAGTTTGTGGAACCCTTTCGAGCGTCCTTCACCAATACTCCCTTTGATGGCTCCTTTCTCTTTGGGCCTCAGGTGAAAGACACGTCTACCCCTTCCAGACCTTATCCCAAGGGTCAGAAGAGTGGAAAGATGTGGTTCCGAAAATCCCAGGGACCCTTGCCTGACACACGTGGTGATTTTTTTCCCCCAGGGGCAGAGGGGAAAACAACAATAACAGATGTCACCCTCATGGCAGAGCGGGACCGCAAAACCAGGGTGACTGAGAAACTCTCTCTGCCAAGCCCTTCCAGCTTCCCTGAAGGGTTGCCTGACTGCTCACTTCTGGAGGCAGTCGGGGGAAGACTTTTGCTGTACCCAAAAGTCTGGCAGAATATAAAGTACAGTTGTGTACCTACCATAAATGTAGATGTTCGAGTGTATTCACTGTTGCAGTATAACCCAAGTGTAATGACTGCAACAGTGAAACACGATGAACATCGAGACAGATGGGTGTACTATCCATTATATCTGGAGGTTATAAAATTCCCTTCCATCAATCCCCCATAGAATCAAAAAAGTCCATCCCAGATGTCCCACCCAATCTAAGGGATCAAGCAGTCACAGAAGTTTCAAGACTGCTAGAAAATAAAAACCATTCAAGAAGTCCCTACAGACCAACTAGGATCTGGAACTTGCTCAAGATTCTTTTTAGTACCAAAAAAGACAGGGGACTGGAGACCAATACTGGATCTCAGCAGATTGAACAAATCTGTACAAAAAGAAAAGTTCCGGATGGTGACACTGCAGTCCATTTTCCCTTTTCTGGGTCAGGACAATTGGATGTGCTCAATAGATCTTCAGGACGCGTACTACCATATCAAGATGGAGATTTCTTCGCTTCTGGGTAGGGGCCAGTCATTACCAGTTCAGAGCTCTGCCCTTTGTTCTTACCTCAGCCCCCAGGGTGTTCACCAAGTGTATGGCAGTAGTCACGGCTCACCCGAGGCGTCAAGGATTCTAGGTGTTTCCCTATCTAGACGACTGTCTCCTGACTGCTACCACCAGGCATCAACTCTTAGAGGCACGGGATTATACAATCACATTATACACTCAACTAGGCATTACAGTAAATTTCAAAAAATCTGCCTTGTTGTCCTGTCAGTCTGTCACATACATAGAAGCAGAATTAAACACTAAATGTTTGCAAGATTACCACAGGAAAGAGTTTCCACTATTCGTCAAGTGTTAATTCTAATGCAGAGCAAAATGATTCAAATCAGATATGTCCTCCAAGTTCTAGGCTCCATGGCAACTGCCATTCTTCTTGTCCCGTTAGCGCGTTTCCATATGAGAATCCTTCAGTGGCTTCTTTTCAAGCAGTGGTCTTTCCAGGAGCTACCCATGTTTCACATGATCCTGATCACAGAAACATGCAAAAGTCACCTTTCTTGGTGGATGGTCTCCCCACTAGTGATTCAGGGCAGATCTTTTATAAACCCCCTCCGGTAGCCACAGTGACCACGGACACCTCCCTGATTGGGGGGGGGGGCATTACCTAGGCAGGATGGTCCAAGGCACTTGGCAACCTCGCGAGTACCATCTGTATATCAGTGTCCTAGAAATGAGCGGTGCTCCTAGCGTTGCAACCCCTTCAAGACTCGCTTCCTTCCGGGACCATTGCAATCCAAACGGACATGTCAGTGGTGTGATACATCAACAAACAGTGTGGGACCAGGTCTTACCCCTTGTGTCAAGAAGCACTCAGACTATGGAAATGGGCTATTTCCTCCCAACGTTTTCTGATAGCAACGCACATCCCTGGGAAATCCAATGTCATAGCAGGCAGGCTCAGCAGAGCTATCCTCAAGCCTCACAAGTGGTCTCTGAATCAGGAAGTTGCAGATCTTATCTTCCGCAAATGGGGACAGCCTTGCTGCGCTCTATTTGCCACTCCTGTCAACAACAAATGCAGCAGCTACTTCTCCCTACTTCCTCTTCCAGGTCATATACCCAGAGATGCTCTAGTCCACGATTGGTCTCAGGGACTCCTTTACGCTTTTCCCTCTTTTCCCCTAATACCAAGACTCATACAGAAAGCAAAATCGTTGGGTTGCAAAATGATCCTCATTGCCCCATATTGGCCTTGACAGATATGGTTCCCGTTCCTGCACCTCCACCTTCTAGATCAGCCATGGATTCTGGACCCAGTTCCAGATCTTCTGATTCATCAGTCAGGCGGGTTGCACCAATCCCTTCAAACTCTCCAGCTCACAGCTTGGTTACTCCACTTCCAACCTTAGCCAGGCTTTCCAGGATCTCCCAAGCAGTCCACTACGAGGAAAACGTATGCTAGTAAATGGAAATAGTTTTCTTACTGGGCAGAATCTAGAAATTTGGATCCTTTCTCAGCCCCAGTCCATGAAATTCTTGAATTTCTAGCACAACTTTTTCAGTCTGGTGCGGCTTCTGCTACCATTAGAGTACAGCTAGCTGCCATTTCTAATTTTCATATCGGTATGTTTAATTCTAGCATAATGTCTCATAAGCTCTGCAAGGCCTTTGAGAGGAACATCTCTTCTTCGACCCCCAGTTAGAGATCCTCCTCCTCCTTAGGATCTCAATTTAGTTTCAGCTTCCTTAATTTTGCCTCCCTTTGAACCGGCAGCATCATGTTCCTTAAAATTTCTTTCCTTGAAGACACTTTTTCTGGTTGTTATCACTTCAGCTAGATGTGTCTCAGAACTTCAAGCACTATGTGTTCGTCCTCCTTACCTGGTGTTTCACAAGGACAGAGTTTCTTTGAGGACTAGTCCATCTTTTATTCCTAAAGTCTGCTCAGAGAACAATTTAAATCAATCCATAGATCTCCCAGTTTTCTTTCCCAATCACAGCAACAAGGCAGAATACAAGCTCCACCAACTGGATGTGCACAGACAATTGCGTTTTTACCTCCGTAGAACTAAGGAACTAAGAAAGTCAGACTAGTTATTTCTTTCTTATGCTTTCAACAAACAAGGTCTTCCAGTTTCTAAGGTGACCTTATCCAGATGGTTATCTGATACTATTGCCTTTATTTATCTGTTATGAAATAGAGCTACCAGCTAAACCAAAAGGTCATTCTACTAGATCATTAGCCACCTCTGTAGCCTTTCAGTCTAGGTTGCCTATAGACTCAATCTGTGCAGCTGCCACTTGGGCAAACCCTCATACTTTTATCTCTCATTACAAGGTGGATATGGTCTCCTGGAGCAGAGCTTCCTTTGGTTCTACTTTTCTGAAGAGTCTGTTCCAATGAGCCACCCAGGATTTTAGGTGCTTGGGACGCTGTCCCAAACAGCAAGAATGAAGGCGAGATGGACAACTTAACATAAAGAAGTTATGTACCTACCATAACGTTCCATGTTGTCTTCATCTCGCCTTCCTTCTTGCATCCCTCCCTCCTTCCCCCTTCCTAGAGGATTGAGAGGAGTTCCTTTTTTTTTCCTCTGGCTGAGTATCTTTTATTACTTCACATGCCAGGTAATTTGACTCTCCTTGTTTAGGTGTATTGGACAACCAGTTTTTAGGTAACTGGTTACTCTACTTATGTCTAGTTTGCGCTATCACAAACAAGATCTGGGTAGCTGACACTGGGCATTCTGGGATAAGGGGTAGCCTTGAGCCAGTAAACCGCTCTCGAAATATAGAAGATGGCCGAGTCGGAACCGAGGATCGGCTCTGAACCCAAACAGCAAGAAGGAAGGCGAGATGAAGACAACTAACATGGAACGTTATGGTAGGTACATAACTTTTTCTAACTTGTCTAGGGTACACCATAAACGAAAAGAAATCACGACTGGTACCCTCTCAAAAAATTACATTCCTGGGTGCAAGCTTGAATACAACTGCCCCAGATGACTTACCTTGCGCCAGAAAAGCAAATTCAATTGGTGACTTACTTCAAACAGGTGGTAACAAAAAACCTGCTATCTGCAAGACAAATTCTTCAAGCCTTGGGTTCATGGCCTCCTGCATTCTTCTAATTCCTTATGCAAGACTGCATATGAGAAAACTTCACTGGTACTTGAAAAGTTTATGGAGTCAACATTGTCACTTGCCTGCAACTAGAGTTCCTATGGTGGGCAGAGGCTGGCCACCAAAACCAGGGACTGCCATTCACTCCACTCCCCTCCCTGCCGCCCAAACCCTGACTACAGATGCATCAGACTATGCTTGGGGGGCTTATCTGGCAGGGAAGTACATTCAGGGCAAATGGAGCCCAAATCAAATGCACCTTCATATCAATCAGAAAGAGATGCTAGCTGTACAGAATGCACTGACAGTCTTCAAGGACTACCTTCATCCAGGACAATTAATGATAGACAGACAACACCACAGTTATGTGGTACATAACCAAGCGGGGGGGGTACACATTCCTACCCCTTTACAGACTAACCATGGCATTGTGGAACACGGCCTTGACCTACCAAATACAACTGCCAAATACAACTACAAGCTCAATTCCTGCCAGGAAAGCTGAATACTCTGGCAGACGAGTTAAGCAGAAATCTTATGGACCCACACGAATGGAAACTGGAACTACGAATTTTCAATATGTTGACATGCAAATAGGGGAGTCCAGACATAGATCCTTTTGCCTCACCCCAGAACTATCAGTTGGACAAATTCTACACAATATTTCATCACAAAAAAGCTTGGAAAGTGGATGCTCTATCATTCAGCTGTAAAAACCTAACAGTCTATGCCTTTCCACCTCTGCCTCTGCTCTCCAAAGTTCTGCTAAAAGTCAGACAGGACAAACCAAAAATGATTCTGATTGCTCTAGGCTGGCCTCGGCAACACTGGTACCCACTCCTGCGCAATGTGTCACACCTTCCTCCTTGGCACCCGCCTCAGATACCTTACCTACTGTCTCAGCAGAACTACCAAATTCTGCACACTCTGCTCCAAACTTTGAATCTTGCAGCGTGGCTAATCATCTAATTTCACCCTTGGCATCCCTCAGCAAACCTGTGATGGATGTCATTTTAGAGGCTAGAAAGCCTAGTACAAGAAAATCTTATGCTGACAAATGGAAAAGATTCTGTGCCTAGAACCAATCACAATGAATAAGCACAGCAATGCCCAATATGTCTCAGATTCTACAATACTTAACTGAGATGCTTCACAAGGGCCTATCATTTTCTTCCATAAAAAAAATGCCTCTGCCATTTCAGCTCATTACAACACAGAACCTCCCCTCTTCTCTCATCCTCTGCTAAAGCAGTATCTCAGAGGGGCCAAAAACTTAAGACCTCCCAGGAGAGTGCCAACCCCTGCATTGGGACCTCAATTTTGTTTTGGAAAAACTTACTCTCCCTCCTTTTGAGCCAGCTGCTACTGCAGACCTCATATTTCTCTCCTGGAAAACAGCTTTCCTTATAGCAGTCACTTCAGCTAGAAGGATTTCTGAATTGCAGGCTCTTATGGCAGTGGAGCCTTTCATTATTTTTCATGTGGGCTGGGTGTCTCTCAGGACCAACCCATCTTTCATGCCTAAGGTGGTATCCAGTGTGGCTCTGTCAGACCGTTCATCTGCCAATTTTCTTTACCAATCCACAGAATAAGGGTGAGCGGATTCTGCATTCATTGGATGTACACAGACAGCTTAGATTTTACTTAAACAGGACAAAATCTCTAAGAAAATCTGAACAACTATTAGTGGCATTTGCTGCAGGGGCAGAGCGAAAGGCTATTTCAAAGCAGACTATTTCCAAATGGATAAGCCATTGTATTTGTTTCTGCTATATGCATCATGATGAAACTATCCCCAAGGGGATCAGATCTCATTCCAGCAGGGGGCTGCATGTACTTCTGCAATCTTTCTCGGAAGGGTTCCTACCGGAGACATTCCAGAAGCTACTACCTGGAGCTCAGTTCATACATTCACCAAACATTACCATTTACCACTCTTCTCTAAATCGAGAGTTGGCTTTGCCAATGCTGTCCTGCAGGGCCTTATAGCTGCTCCTAATGCTGTATAAATCCATCCTCCCAACCATAGCTTTGGGAATCTACCCAAATGTAATGACTGCAACAGTGAAACATGAAGAACATAGTACAGTTGTGTACACTTGCCATAAATGTAGATGTTCGAGTGTATTCACTGTTGCAGTCCTGGTTACCCACCTTCCAACCCCCTGTTTTACTCTTGCTATACCTCTACTTTATTTTATTATGCTTAAAAGCCTTTTTGGTGTATTTGCTTTTTGTTTGGAGGTATATTTTTTGTGTTTTAAATTTTATATATATATATATATTTTTTTTTTTTTTTTTTTGCTCCCCATTTGCGGGGCACCTGACATCTGGGGCAAGAAAAAACTGATGTAATGGTGTTGGCTGCATGTTTTATACCCCTGACGTCATGGAAGAAAAGGGACAGCAACCGACGCAGGACCCAAGAATTTGTTAATCAGGCTGACTGAGGGCAACCTGCAAGCAGATTACCCAAATGTAATGACTGCAACAGTGAATACACACTAACATCTACATTTATGATAAGTGTATACAGCTGTACTTTATATATATCTTTTTATGGGCCCAACCATGCAGAAAATCTGACCAGTGGTTTATTTCCCCTACCTTCTAGCCTCTTGGGTTAAGTAGTCCCATATTGTAATCCTGGTCAGTTAGATTGAGTGTATTTCACTGATTCATTTACAAATGGTTTAGAATTGTCCTGGCTCCCTAGAGCCATTCTATCAGTTCTATGACTACTTTATCAACCCTCATACTGCAGTTTATTTATCACTCGTATAGTAACTTGTTTGTTTACTCACACTTTGTGAAGTTTTACAAACTGGGCATTGTTTCCAGAAACAGACCTTCCTTTGATTTGATGGTGCTCTGGCACATCCTTCCTTGAGGGCCTGCCTACATAGCTTGGGGACTCTACCCATCAGTGGGGAAGAATGAGAAGGACATCATATTTAGGAGTTTTGCACTTAACATAACTTGGTATATGTGTTGTCCTTTCTCATTCTTCCTTGCCTTCCCTTCCAGCCATTCCCCAGCCTTATATCTTCTAGCAGGATATTAAACATTATAGGAACTCTGAATTTTAAGGTTACAGTCGTAGCTTTATCTGTCTTTTCTCTAAATCAGTAGAGATGGGCACCAAACTCATTCTGAGGAGTCACATTATGGGAAGAGGGATTAGCTTGAGATTAGGATCTGAAGTCTGGAAAATGCAGCCGAATTGGATATTGGACCTGTAACCCATCAGTGAGGAAGAATGAGAAAGGACAACACATATATCAAGTTATGTTAAGCAAATAATTCCTAAATTCTTCTCTTCAAGTGCAATTAATTTTACAAGTCTTGGAATCCAAGGCACTGGCTTTCACAGTCATTCCTCTGCCACATTTCACATGCGAATACTTCAGTGGACGCTGTCGACTCAGTGGTCCATTCTTCAACATCCCTTAAATGCTCCAGTCAAGATCAGACACTGGCATACAAAAGGTGCATTCTTTGGTGGATTTAACTCACTCTACGAAGGTCATTCATTTGTTCTTTCCCTGCCCACAGCCACTGTAACCACAGACATCTCACAACCGGGAGGGGGGGTCACTACTTTAGAAGGACAGTCCAAGGTATGTGGTGGTCCGAAGAGGTCAATACGCATATCAGTATTCTGGAAATAAGCAGTTCTAGCGTTGTAGGCCTTTCAAGACGCTCTCCCATCCAGGAAAACTGCCATTCAGATGGACTTTGTCAGTGGTCTGGAACATCAACAGATGGAAAGGAACCAGATCTTATCTAATTTGTCGAGAAGCAATGAGAGAGTGGCCACAGGCAATCTCTTCTGATCGGTTTTTATAGCAATGCACCTTCTGGAGAAATCCAACATGATTGTGGACAAACTAAGCAGGTCCATTTTAATGTCTCACAAGTGGTCTGTCAGAATAGCAGAGAGGAATTTTTGTGGATGAGGACAGCCATGTTGCAATCTGTTTGGGGGTCGTCTCAACAAGTGCAGCAAGTTCTTTGCCCTGATGCCTCCAATGGGAGGAGTCACTGAGAGATGCTCTGGTCTATGACTGGTCCTCTGGTCTCCTTTTTGTTTACCCGCCATTACCTGTTATTCTCAGATTGTCAGATTTGGTTCCCCTTCCTTTGGTCTCCCTTTCTGCATGTGTCCTGGAAACTGGATCCCAATCCAGACCTCCTGTCTCACTCAACAGGTAATACTCATCCGGACTTAACAGGTCTGAAACTGACCTAATGGTTTCTACAGTTCTTTTGATTGCTAGACAGCCCAGCCTGTCCTCCCCGGTCCGTCGTATGTTATCTTTTCAAAAAGCTTCTACTAGAAAGTTTTCAAAAGTAAGTCGAAAATATTTGATGTGATGTATTCTGTACTAGTTGGGTTCAGAACCGATCCTCA
The DNA here is from genome assembly GCF_019279795.1 of Protopterus annectens. Taxonomy (NCBI): domain Eukaryota; kingdom Metazoa; phylum Chordata; order Ceratodontiformes; family Protopteridae; genus Protopterus; species Protopterus annectens. The sequence continues at coordinate 1,815,491,286 of NC_056733.1, forward strand.
GTTCCGACTCTGCCATTTACAAAAGCTCGAGGTCTTCAACTAGCTCATGGATTACACCCTCTCCCATGATGCCCTAGGGAATTCCCCAGATCTCGTTTGCCGCTAAACAGATCGGGTTCTTCACACTGGCTCTGACTGTGATTTTCCTTAAATCGTTTAATTCCCTTCTAAATTTAATAGTCTCCTTCCCTTTTTGAGATTAAAATAGTAGTTTAGCTAAGTTTAATTATTAACTCTTTTAACTGTTTTTTGAGTTGTATTCATTACCTTGCTGTTTACTGTGGCAGTTGTTAATCTGAAGGCCTGTTTTTTTCCTTCCCTATCCTGGCTTTTCTCTGTGTGTGTTTTAAATAACTGTTTGATGTTGTGATCCTATCTCGCCTACATTCTGTACTGATGGGTTCGGAGCCGATCCTCGGCTCTGACTCGGCACGCTATACTATAGAACGAAGTCTCTTATTGGCTGAGCCATCCCACATCCCAGGATGCACCACCACTGCTTCCCCAGATCTCGTTTGCCGCTTTACAGCAAAGACGTGGTCTCGGACTTGGCTGAGCTAAGTGCTTTTTTCTTCAAAGAATTTGTCAGAAATTTTTGATTCATATACCCAAAAGCTGTTTTAACAGCTATCGTTGTTGTGTAACTGAGTTTTGAGTGACTTTTCTGGTAAATTTGTCTAATTTGAGGGAAAGGATCCCGTTTCAGTTAGAGGGGCCTTGCCCTCGCTCTTGTTGAAGTATTTAGTGCGAGTTTTATTGTAGTGTTATAGTTTTTTAGTTGGGCAAGTAATCCTGTTTACGTTAGAGGGGTCTTGTCCTTATTTACTCTTCTTTAACAAAGTTTTTGAAGTTAGTAGCAGTGTTTGTGTATCAACATGTCGAAAGAGCACAGACCCTCTGGGTTCAAAAAATGCTCTAAATGCAGCTACAAGATGTCCATAACAGACTATCACTCGTTGTGTGTGTATTGTTTAGGCCCTAAACATCTTCAGGAGTCATGCAGCGTTTGTCACGCCTTTTCCTCCCGAGTCCTCCAAGAGAGGAAAAACAAATTGATTCTAAAACGGCTTATTACACCTTCTTTTGAGGAGGCTTTATCTTCTTCCTCTTCACCTTCTAAGAAAAAGAAATCGTCGGCTCCGACCAGCCCGTCGGAACCGGCCACAAAGAAATCTCGGCAGGCTTCTCCATCGGCTCCACGGACTTCGGAGCCGAGGGCGGAACGGTCTGCCTCGATGTCTCCAGCCTCGACGACTCTGGCTTCGGAGCCGATGGCTAGAGCTTCGAGAGGCGGGTCACCTTCATCGGCTCCACTGTCTTCAGAGCCGATGAGAGTTGCCTGCTCAGACTCTTCCCCTTCGGCGCCGAAGTCCACTTCGGCTCAGAGTGAAATTGCTATGGTTGTGGAGTCTCCCTCGGCGCCGATATTTATCGAGACCCTTCGGAACCGGTGGAGAAGTCGACTCGAACTCGTTCGATCTCTTCTCGGTCTTAGAGAATGTCGGATTCGGACATAGACAGGGTACTTCAAAGGCTGTTTCAGTCTCCAGTCTTCCAAAAGTTGGTTTCGGCTCCAGCCCAGTCGGCTCCGGAGCCGATTGCCCACCCTGTTGTCTTGGTTCCTCCTCCAACAGCCTCGGCACCGTTGGAGTCGGTGCTGGTGGAGCCGGTGGAGGTTTTCGGGTCGGCTCCGACCCTTACTCCAACCCCTCCCTTCGGGTCAGAGTTCGGTACATGGACCTCCTCGGTCGGCCCCGGGGGTGACGCTTCGGGACCGATGTTTTCGGTTCCGAGCCTCCCTCTCAGTGCGTCGGCTGCGGGAGTGCCGTCTACTGTTGTGGCCTCGGGGGTCGGACCTTCCCAGGACTCTGGGGGTCCGGCCTTCAGGGCCATGAGGAGTGCTTTAGCCAAATCTTCTTTGGCTACCTCCACCCTCTCTCCGGCACCTTCTCTTGGCACGGAGATTGGTTCCTTTGTTGTCCCCCTGTCTCAAGACAGCGGAGCTCTGGGGCCTGAGGTCACCCCCATTGGGGGTTCCCCCCTTCCTGGAGGTCCTTCCGAAGCGTCTTCGGAGGAACCCCCAAGGAAGAGACAGTGCAAGAGGAAGCACGTCGACTCCCCTGTGGAGTCTCTCACCTCGGACACTGACCTCGATGATGCGGAGGGGTCCCCCAAGTCGTCCTCGGATGATGTCTCCTTTGCGGACATCTTAGAAATCCTGAAGCAACGAGGCGACTGGCAGTCCAAACCCCCTTCTGCTGAGGAGTCTGTATTCCTCAAGGCCTTTGGGGCTCAGCCCTCCGCCTCCTGGGTGTCTCCGCCCTTCGACGAGCTTCTGGATTTGATCTCTCGAAGGGCGTGGGAGCACCCGGATTCTGTGGAACCGGTGCCAGCTCGCCCAAATAAATTTCTTTCAGCCCCCCTGAAAAGGATTTTCTCTCCAAAGGTGTGGCTGTAGATGCCCTGGTGGTGGCATCTGCTACCCAACAAGATGTGGCAGAGGCGTCTACGTCCATCCATCCTCCTAATAAAGAGTCCAGGAGCATGGATCAGTACGGGAAGCGCACCCTTACTTCAGTAGCCTTCACGTTAAGGTCTCTGAATTATCTGACGCACTTCACCAGACTTCAGAGGGATCTGGTCAAGGAACTTTCAGATACCCTCTCTGGTAACCTACCTGAGCAGTTGGCCCAGACGGTTAGCTCTCAGCTGGCTACCTTATCATCATTATCGAACTCGTCCATGAGGCTCATTTCATATGCGGCCGAGGGGGGCGAGTAGAGCGGCGGGAACAGGTGTTGCTCTACGGAGACAAGCCTGGCTTCGCCTGTGTCACTTTGCGGAAGCCTTCAAGTCTTCCTTTGCCGACGCTCCCTTCGATGGGTCCTCTCTGTTTGGACCCAAGGTAAAGGACATCTTGAGTCGCTGTGAACAAGAGGGTAAGACTTTGACTGCCGTAGGGGCACGGTTTTCCACTCCCTTCAAGCCTTATCCCAAGGCCAGAAGAGGGGGGGGAAATGTGGTTCCGTAAATCTCAAAAGGCTTACTCCTCACAGCAGGGCGATCCCCCTTCTAGAGGCAGAGGAGGGGGAAATTTTTCAGGAAGACGCCGTCCCAGAGGCGGCGGAGGCCCCCCGCAACACTGGAGACCGCGAGTCCTTTCGTGGCTCCTCAACCTTCCAGCATCCCTGAAGGATTGCCCGACTGTGCAGCTCCGGAGCCAGTCGGGGGTCGTTTTTCGAAGCACCTAAAGGCCTGGGAGAGTATCACTCAGGACCGATGGGTTCTCCGAATCATCGCCGGAGGTTACACCATCCCTTTTTCTCTACCCTCTCCACCATCCCAAAAAATCCTGGACCTGCCACCCAGTCAACGGGATCTCGCAGCCATCGAAATCTCAAAGCTGCTTCAAAAAGGAGTCATCCAACCGGTCCCCGCAGGCCAGACCAGATTAGGGACTTACTCAAGATTCTTTTTGGTGCCAAAAAAGATCGGGGACTTGAGGCACATTTTGGATCTCAGCAAACTAAATCGATCTGTCAAGAAGTCCAAGTTCCGGATGGTCACCTTACAATCCATTCTCCCGTTGCTGGAGAAGGGTGTTTGGATGTGCTCCATAGATCTCAAGGACGCCTATTATCATATCCTGATAGATCAGGCGTCCAGGAGACACTTGCGCTTCAGCCTGGGAGACAGTCATTTTCAGTTCCGTGCACTGCCCTTTGGTCTCACCACAGCCCCCAGGGTGTTCACCAAATGTTTGGCGGTGGTGACTGCTCACCTGAGAAGTCTAGGATTCCAGGTGTTTCCATAGCTAGACGACTGGCTCCTAACTGCCACCTCCAGGCGTCTACTCTTACAAAACCTAGCAGCCACTATATTTCTAGGCAACTCCTTGGGAATCACCCTCAATTGGACAAAGTCTGTGTTGCTGCCATCTCAGCGCATACGGTTTATCGGAGTAGAGATAGACTCAAAACAAATGCGAGTCTATCTTCCTACAGAGAGGATAGAAACATTACAGTCTCAAGTTCGAGCCTTGCTCCTCAAACGCCGAGCCCCAGCCAGGATGGTCCTACAACTGTTAGGTTCCATGTCGGCCACCGTTCTCCTAGTCCCCCTTGGCAAGGTTACATATGAGGATTCTCCAGTGGCTCCTGTCAGTCCAGTGGTCTTATCAGGATCTCCCTCTGTCACCTCATTCTGATCACAGAGACGTGCAAACAGGACCTTTGTTGGTGGCTTCCTTCCTCCAACCTGGATCAGGGGCGACCCTTCGTTCCACCACCTCCAGTGGCCACTTTGACTACGGACGCCTCCCAGACGGGGTGAGGGGGACATTACCTGGGCAGGTCAGTCCAAGGCAAGTGGCACTCAGACGAGAGTCTCCTCCACATCAACATACTGGAAATGAGGGCGGTGCTTCTATCTCTGCAAGCACTACACAGTTACTTCCCCCAGGGCATGATTGCCATTCAGTCAGACAACATGTCAGTAGTCTGGTACCTGAACACGCAGGGAGGGACCAGATCCTACCCCCTTTGCAGAGAGGCCATGAAGGTATGGGATTGGGCGATTGCAACCAAACGTTTTCTGGTAGCAACACACATTCCAGGGAGGTCCAATGTGATAGCCGACAGACTGAGCAGAACTATTCTCTCCCCTCACGAGTGGTCTCTGAACGACAGAGTGGCAACTCAGATTTTCAACTCTTTGTTGCGACCTACGCAACCCCCCTCAATACGAAATGCCAACAGTTCTTCTCTCTCACCCCAGTTCCGGGGGAGATTTCCAAGGACGCCCTAGTCCAAGCTTGGCCCACCGGCCTGCTGTACGCCTTCCCACCAGTTCCCCTTCTTCCTAAGGTGATCCAGAAGGCAATTCGCTTGGAGAGCAAGATGATTTTAGTTGCCCCATACTGGCCTCGTCAAATCTGGTTTCCCTTTCTTCGGAAATATGCATTGGACGGTCCATGGTTCCTGGACCAGGTTCCGGACCTCTTGATCCATCAGTCGGGACAGCATCATCAGTCCCTCCACTCGTTGAGGTTAACAGCTTGGCTCCTCCTCTTCCGACCATAGTCAGGAACCATGCTTTGGACCCGGAAGTCATACATATCTTGTCCTCGGCCCACAAGACTCCTACTAAGAAAATGTATAACAGCAAATGGAAGAGATTTGCTATTTGGGCCCAACTCCGAGGATTAGATCCTATAACTGTCCCGGTGTCAGAGGTTCTGAAGTTTTTAGCTTCTCTGTTCAATCAAGGTTCTTCGGTCTCTACCATCAAGGTTCAATTGGCAGCTATTTCCAATTTTCATGAGAGCATAGACCCACCTTTGATGAGCAACAAGTTATGTAAAGCCTTCATGAAAGGTGCTGGGTTGCTACGGCCTCCGATTTCTCATCCCGCTCCACCGTGGGTCCTTAATGTGGTATTAGGTGCTTTGACCTCTTCCCCCTTCGAACCGGCAGCAACTTGTGATTTGAAATTTCTTTCTTGGAAGACTGCTTTTCTGGTTGCAATTACATCAGCCAGAAGAGTTTCGGAACTTCAAGCTCTGTGTGTCAAACCACCATACCTGGTTTTTCACAAGGATAGAGTATCCCTCAGACCGAATCCATCCTTTGTTCCTAAGGTTTGTTCTAGTTTTTGTCTGCAACAGTCATTGGAACTCCCAGTTTTCTTCCCAAAATACTCAGAGCGGAATACATCTTCCACACATTGGATGTTCACAGACAATTGCGCTTCTATTTAGATAGGACGCATCAAACACGGAAGCCAGATCAGTTGTTTTTGTCCTTTTCGGACAATAAATTGGGCAAAGCCGTCACGAAAGTCACTATTGCCAAGTGGATCAGAGACTGTATCAGTCATACTTACTTCATTTCTAATAAAGAGCTTACAACTACAGTGAAAGCTCATTCTACAAGAGCTATGGCTACTTCGGCAGCTTTTCATTCTAAGCTTGCCGTTAGTGACATTTGTGCTGCGGCTACGTGGTCTTCTCCTCACACCTTCATTTCTCATTACAAATTGGACGTGGCATCTCAGGGGCGAGCTTCCTTCGGTTCCACAGTTCTCAGGAGTGTTTTCCAGTGAGCCACCCAGGAATCAGGTGCTAGGGACGCTGTCCCATCAGTACAGAATGTAGGCGAGATAGGATCACATAACATCTTTTAGTTATGTACTTACCATAACTTTAGATGTATGGGATCCATCTCGCCTACATTCCTAATAACCCACCCTCCTTCCCCCTGCCTTGGAGATCAGAAGAGACCGGACTGTTAGAGTTCAGCCGTTTCATCTTGAAACACATGGCAATATTATATCAACAGTCTATGTGTGTGCATGTGTGCGGACAACCAAGATCTGGGGAAGCAGTGGTGGTGCATCCTGGGATGTGGGATGGCTCAGCCAATAAGAGACTTCGTTCTATAGTATAGCGTGCCGAGTCGGAGCCGAGGATCAGCTCCGAACCCATCAGTACAGAATGTAGGCGAGATGGATCCCATACATCTAAAGTTATGGTAAGTACATAACTAAAAGTTCTTTAGGCTTGTTATTTTTTGAGCTCTTAAAATTTGGATTGTTGACAGTTAAAGTGTATTTAACTTGGAGGGTTTTTATTTTTAGCCCTGTTTGTGTGTAAACTGCTTTTTCTTCCATTTCTGTGCGCTTTAGTTAAATAAACTGGTTTAAGCTAGCTTGTTTAGGTTAGAGAGCTGCTCAGCCTGTTTAAGTTACAGGACTTTTTTCCGAGTGTGTGCGCCATATATTTTTTCTGTTAAGCTTGTAAAAAGAAAAGAAAAGAAAAAGCTGTTTGTTTTTGTGATGTTTCCTTTATCCACCAAGCTAGCTCCTTTTAGTTAGACAGACAGCTGCTTAGCCCATTTGAATTACAGGGCTTTTCCCTTAGTGTTTTTTCATATTTACATAGTAGTTGTGGTGTTAAGTTGTTATTTGCTGTTAACATGTCTAAGCCAAAAGATACTAAACTCTCTGGGTTTACAAAGTGTTCAAAGTACACTCACAAAATGTCGATACCCGATGGGGTTCTACTGTGTGTACTGCCTTGGAGCAGCACACTTACCAAGAGTCTTGTTTTATTTGCCATTCATTTAGTTCCAGGGTCTTTCTTGAAAAGAAAAATAAGTTAAGGGGTTATTGAAGACTTCCTTTACAGAGGCCATAGGAGAAGGTCAGAGTCCTACAAAACAGATCCCTTTACCTTCTACTAAATCTGAGAAATCTGGAAAAAGATCCACTTCATCAGATCACACTGAACCGACTAAGAAACTGGCAAACATTTCCTCACCGGACCCGAAATCTGTCGGACCTGAGAAACCATTCACCTCGGCTCCATCCGTATCGGAACCTTGGTGTTTCAAGTTCGGAGCCGGTCCCTAGAACTGGAGCGGATTTCTCTAGCATGAAGATCACCAATCTTGCAAGCTTCAAGATCTCCTGCTCCCTCCTCTTGATCCTCCAGGAGCCTTTCAGATGACTATGTGGATCGTGAAGTGCGGAGATTAAGGATACCGACGGTAGACAAACTTTTGTTGGAGTTGACCCAGAGGGTTTCGGAACTGACTAGACCTGCCCTTTCACCACTGGTTCCTCTTCCAACCCAACTCAGGGCCTCAGAGCTGGAATGCATGGAGCTGATCATAGTGGAACTGTCAGAGCAGAGACCTGTCCCAGGATCTTCAACCCCGACTACTGCTCTAACTTTCTCGATGCCGTCTGAGCTTGAGGAGTCTAGGAGCAGACGTTCTCCTTTCGGGTCAAGGGAGGACAGTCTGATCGGATATTTGTCTGATCCAAACTTGCCTCTCGGGGCTTCGGCACTGGTGAGCTCAGCTCCTACATCTGCCTCGGAGCCAACCCCTTTGGTGCCGGGGGTGACCTAGGTCTTAGGAGCCAGGAGCTTCCTCAGATCATACGTAGGGGGCATTTGAGGCGATGAGGTGAGTGCTGTCCCCTCGTCGGCTCCACTCTCATATCCAGTTATTCCTCACCTAAAGGCACCGGTGTCTGTCTTGGCACATTCGCATCCACACAGACGTGGAGACCCACAGCCTTAGGACGCCCATTGGGTGAACCCAACTCTTGTGAAACGTCTCCAGAATACCCTTCTGAAGAGGTCCCTTTCGAGAGATTATGCAAGAGGAAGCATCTGGAATCTGTCACATGTGACACAGACCTCGATGAGTCAGAAGGGTCCCCACGGTCACCCTCTGAGGTTGTCTCTCTTGCAGACATTCTAGAGATACTTAAGCAGTGTGTGTGGCTGGAAGCCCATCAACCCTTCTGAGGAGGAGTCTGTCTACCTGAAGGCCTTGGATCTCACCCTTCCACCACTTGGGTGTCTCCACCTTTCGAAGAACTCATGAACCTAGTTTTTGAAAAGTGTGGGAGACTCCAGATTCAGTGGAGCCTGTCCCTTGGAGACCAAATACATTCCTCATGTCCCCCGAGGATAAAACTTTCCTTACAAAAGATGTTCCATTAGACGCTATGGTGGTGGCGGCCACCAAGAAGGAACTGCCTGAGACTTCCTTTTCTGTCCATCCTCCGAACCAAGAGTTCCTTATGATGCATAAATACAGAAAGTGCACTTTCTTCTCTGTGACCTTTATACTCGGGTTCCTGAATTATCTCGCACATTTTACCAGGTTACAGAGAGACCACCTGAAGGAGCTAGGAGATGCTCTCCAAGGTTCAGTAGCTACAGGAGTATCAGATAGTTTCCTCCCAGCTCTCCACCTTGAATTCAATGGTAAATTCCTCGATGAGACTCATTTCCTATGTAGCTGATGGAGCAAGTAGGGCAGCGGGTTCAGGAATTTCCTTAAGGAGGCATTCCTGGATTTCCTTGTGTAACTTTGGGGAACCTTTTAAGTCTTTTTTTGTTAACGCCCCCTTTGATGGCTCGTCCTTATTCGGGCCTAAAGTTAAAGACACACTAACCAGGTGTGAACAGGAAGGGAAAACTCTCTGCCGTAGAAGTCCGTTTTTCCCTACCTTCTAGACCCTATCCAAAAGGGAGGAAACCTGAGGATGATGTTCGTGTTTCACTGTTGCAGTCATCACTTTTGGGTTATCTGCTTGCAGCAGCCCTCATTCAGCCTAATTAACAAAGTCTTGGGTCCTGCGTCAGTTGCTGTTTCTTCTTCCATGACGTCATGTAGTCAGGGGTATAAAACATGCAGCTGACACCATTACATCAGTCTTTCTTGCCATGCAGTGTCCAAAGCAGAAGCAGTTTGCAAGTGCCGGTCATCCGACTCCTGAAATTTTTGTTTTCGATGTTTCAGAACCGAAGTCTTCAACTAAAAGCTAAGTACCCTGTTGGGGAAACTTTTTCTTGCTCTAAACCAATGTCAGTAAAAGTTAATTGCATTTCTTGTGGAAAGCAAATACCTCATAAAGATTTTCATTCGTACTGTATTCCTTGCCTAGGCCCAGACCATGATGTATCTTGCTGTCAGTTTTGTGCTTTATTTCAGCCACAAACTATCTGTTGTCTGTATATTTTCGCTTCTAAATATTTTTGTGCTCGGTTCAATTCTCCAGATATGTCTTTGGTAAGCCATCCGACTACTGACATTCCGAAAAAATGCAAAGATAAAAACAGAGAAAGGCCGCCTAGGTCCAAAGCTGTCGACGACTCTTCTAAGCCAGTCGCCAGTTCGCCGGTACTCAGTGAGGCGCTTTCGCAACCCCTGATACCCGCTACTTCAGATTCGCAGGCCTCTACTGAGACCCATTCGGAGTCCGGTATGCCACGAGATGCTTCAACTGTGGAACCTGCGGATGTCTCTACCTTGGATGGGTCCGGAGCCGATGTGCAGGCACCGGCTTCTGAGGGTGCATTCAGGCCTACTGACTTGCATATTAAACTGAAGCCATCTTTTTCTTCAAGGCCTGAAACTCGAACCATACCTAGAAAACTGACACCCAGACCACATGGTCAGGCCTCTATGCCTAAAAAACAAATAAGAATGGCTGAAGACCTTCTTACTTTAATCAGGGGAAGCCAACCTTTCCCCCTCTAAGAGACCTAGGACTGAGTTTGCTTATGATACTTCTGATGAGGATTCTGAAATTTCTTTTCAGTTTCCTCTGATGATCAGGATTTACCCTTATCTACCTATGAGGATTCTGATGCTGAGGACTCCATTCTCTCTGCTTCCCCGCCAGAGGATTTCTCTTTTGGTGAAACCTTGCATACTCTTAGGGAGCATTTTCGTTGGGGAAAGTCAGGATTTCTCTGATTCTAAAAAGAGGCTTAGGGATTTCTTACTCCTGCCCCCAGCACAGACCTTTACCTAGCCCTCCTGTACTAGACATTGTTGATGTCTTTTCAAAATCTAGATTGGCCCCTGACTCTCTACCTCCTGCTCCCAGAAAACCTGATAGATATTAGTGTTCCTGACTCTCACAAGTTCCTTTTCAAAAATCCTACTGCGGATCCTGAGACCATTTCACAGGGACCCAAGGGCATTAAAGCTACTAGTGCCAAAATCCTACCCCCTCTGATAGAGACTCCAGGGTGTTGGATAGATAGGGTAAGAAGGTATACACTTCAACCTTGGCCATTAGTAACTTAAACTGCCAGTTTCATAAGTTAAAGTATCAGCAGCATATTATTGATTACTTAAACAGAAAATGATGTTGATTCCTGATTGTGCTGAAAATTAGGATTTACAGTATTTAATGCATTCTGCTAAACATGTTGGAAAACTTACTTTGCAATGTGGTTTTGATTCACTAGAGGCATCTTGCAGGGCTCCTGTCACTGGGTCTGTACTTAGAAGGCATGCTTGGCTTAAGGAGCAATCCTTGCCAGATCATGTTAAGGCTAAATTACTGGATGCTCCCATAAATCAGGACCACCTGTTTGGCAATAAGGCAGAAGTAGTTCTTAAAAAGATGGAGGAAAAAGCTAAATCTATGCAAACTGTTCAAGATTTATTACAAGTACAACCTCCAAGATTTAGTAGGCATTGGCCTTTTAAGAATTGGTCCTTTTCTGCCTCCTCCAGGCCTTCAGTCCCAACCCAGATCCAGCAGAACACCCAGGCTTCAGTCCTAGGGGTATGCACACGACTAAGCAGTGGGAGGCCTCCACTTCTAAATCTGGGAGTAGTAAAACTCTCCCCTATGGTAAATTGTCTCATTGACTTAACTTTGCAACTTCCAAGCACTTCTCAACTGACTGCCCCTTTGGGGGGAAAGATTGCTCTACATGCAAAAAACTGGGAACTCATTACCCAGGACCAATGGGTTTTAAATAGTGTCCCAATGATACAGATTTCACTTCCACACGTTACCAACCCCAAACGGTTGGCCAGATCTAGCCCCAAATCAGTGGGCAGAGGCTCAAAAGCAAGTACTCACTCTCAAGCATAAAGGCTATTCATACTGTACCAGAAGAGGAAAGGGGACAAGGTTTCTACTCAAGACTTTTCCTGGTACCCAGAAAAGACAATTCATGGCGTCCTATCCTGGACCCGTCTACTTTAAACACCTTTTTGGTGATTCCAAAATTTAATATGCTGACTGTTCACCAGTTGCCTCCTATGCTAGGCAAAGATGCCTAGTTGGCAACACTCGATTTAAAGGAAGCATACCTGCACATCCCAATCAGGGAATCTTGCAGAAGATACCTACGCTTCAAAGCAGGCTTACACGCACTATCAGTTCTCTGCTCTGCCCCTTGGCTTATCTATTGCGCCCAAGGAGTTCATGAAGTGCTTAGCTCCAGTCATTGCATTTTGCAGGCAAAGAAATATTGAAATATACCCATACCTTGGACGATTGTCTAATTCAGTCAGAAAGCGAGGACACACTTTTGAATCATCTGGGTTTTGTACAAAGGATGCTAACTTGTCTGGGGTACACCATAAAGAAAAAGAAATCCCACATGATTGATAACAAATTATATTTCTGGGAGCAAGCTTGAATACAACTTCCAGGATGGCTTTCCTCAAGCCAGAGAAGCAAATTCATTTGACAACCTAATTCAAACTACTGGCCCCAAAAACCCTGCTGTCTGCAAGGCAAATACTGCAAGCCTTTGGGGTTCATGGCCTCCTGCATTCTTCTAATTTAATATGCAAGACTGCATATGAGGAAACTACAATGGTATCTAAAAAGCCTATGGTGTCAACATTCTGAAGATCTGGAAGTAATGATTCCTTTCATACCTTGCCTACGCTTAGAGTTCCTTTGGTGGGCAGAGGCCTGCCACCAAAACAAGGGACTGCCATTCACTGTACCCTGTACCGCCCAAACCCTACCAGATGCATCAGATTATGCATTGGGGGGCTCACCTGGCAGGGAAGTACGTTCAGGGCAAATGGAACCCAAGTCAAATGCACCTGCATATCAATCAAAAAAAAATGCTAGCTGTACAGAATGCTCTGACAGCCTTCAGGGACTACATTCTTCATAGACAATTAATGGTGAAGACTAACACCACTGTTATGTGGTACATAAACAAGCAAGGGGGTACCCATTCTTATCCCCTCTGCAGACTAGCTATGGCACTGTGAAACAGCCTTGAGCTACCAAGTGCATCTACAAGCTCAATTCCTGCCAGAAAAACTAAATACACTGGCAGACAGACTAAGCAGAAATCTCATGGACCCACATGAGTGGAAACTGGAACCAAAGACTTCCAACATGTTGAGAAACAAATGGAGGAGCCAAGATATAGACCTGATTGCCTCCCCCAGAATTACCAATTAGACAAATTTTGCACAAGGACTCCCCACAAACAAGCTTGGAAAGTGGTTGCTCTGTTATTCAGCTGGAAAAAACCCATCAGTTTATGCCTTTCCTCCTCTGCCTCTCCTCTCCAGAGTAGTACTAAAGATCAAACAGGACAAACCAAGGACGATATTGATTGCACCAGACTGGTCACGCCAACACTGGTGTACCCCCTCTTGATGCAGTGTGTCACTGTTGGGCCCCATGGCACCTGCCTCAGACCCCTACCCTGTTGTCTCTGCAGGAGAACCAGATTCTGCACCCTCCGCTTCAAACCCTGAACCTAGCAGCCTGGCTAATTACCTAATTTCTCCTTTACCATCTCTTAGTAAATCAGTGATGGATATCATTTTAGAGGCAAGGAGGCCTACTACTAGAAAATCTTTTGCTGAAAAA